>NC_044920.1:4922152-4936516 GCF_003576645.1 Ipomoea triloba | reverse complement strand
TTTTTTTTTTTTGTTTTTTTTTTTTTTTTTTGTTTTTTTTTTTTTTTTTTTTTTTTTTTTTTTTTTTTTTTTTTTTTTTTTTTTTTTTTTTTTTTTTTTTTTTTTTTTTTTTTTTTTTTTTCATTGCAATTCTTTTTACATTTTAGATTCGGACTGTAAGGCTTTTATAAACACTTGTTAGCCTTAACAGTTTTCGAGAGTAGTTTATTAAACAGATTGAACAGTTTGTTGTCTTTTGTGAGGTCCCCATTTGCACATGTGAGCATGTCTTTTGAGTCTAAACTTGTTTTAGGTTTGTTTATCTTCGCTTAACACTGTTTCAATATACATCATATGATTATATTAGTGTTAGCTTCCAAACTGAAGAAAATTCTGGTATGACATGCAATACTGTCAGGCCACTATGTTGGCTCAAGAGGAAGGCAACATTAAATCCAATTCTCAATCTTTCTCTGCTGAAACATATAACTTGCCTTGTTTTTTGTTTCAGGGGAATCAGATGATGATCAGGAGGAACTCCTATCAGCTGCAAAGTCTGCTTACAACTTTAGTAGTAAGTGTGTTATGAGTTATGACATACCTCTCTGCACCATCCTTGAATATGGGGTGGAAAATAAGGGAATGAAATGCCAATTGTGTATATGCTGACGACTTCTTGTTTTGTTTCTTGCTTTTGTAGTTCATGCTTGTTCAAGTGTATTCTGGAAGAAAGTGGAGTCGTTGTTTACAATGATCAGTTCAGAAGAGAAGACGTACTTATTAGAGCAGGTGATAACCAGAAAATTCATAATAACCATAAGATGCCTTCCTTTACTGCATCTGTTTGATAGTTTGTCTGAGCTCTGATCAAGTTTCATTTTGTTTCAATCAGTTGAAATCAGCCAAGGAACTTCATACGGATCTAACTCACATTTCATGCTCCAATAATGGTGTTATGGTATACCTGAAGACTAATACCTCTTTTTCAAAGCATCAATTAATCGCGTAGAAAATTTTCAACCCTTGTTACCTTATTTTTTTCATCTCCACTCTGTTACGTCTTTGTAGATGTGGAGCAACTGAAGAGTTTGTCTTTCCAGTTGTCCTTTCTCTGTTTCTTTTCTAACTCTCCTGGCAAGATTTTTTACAAGAATTTTATAATTTTCTGGTTTTTTTTTTTTCAATTAATTCAATTTTGAATGGTACTGATAATTAATGAGCTGGACTTCAAACAGTAAAATCTAGATTAACCTCTTGTCCTATTTTCATCTTTATGGAAAATTTTCATAAATTGAAATACATGTGAAACAATTTATCAACATATTATTCAGAAAATTTCTTCTGCTGTTGTTTTAACTATGCTTTCTTTTTCAGGGTGATAACGTGCAAGATGAGATTTCCGCCTCTGATGTTCTTTCTGATGACCAAGATAGATGCAAGAAGAATTCAATTGAATCAAAAGAATCAGCTAATACATCATATGTTGTAGATAGATTCCAAGAGTCCATGTTATATGCAAATCTAGACTCTGACAGAATACTTAACGAAGATACTTCACTTTATCAAAGAGTATTATCAGCTCTCATTGTGGAGGATGACAGTGAAGTATACGAGGAAAATGGTTTTGAAAAGGATTCACCTGATGATGCATCCCCTTTTGTTGATTCTGGAAATAAAAACAGGGGAGGGATGGAGTTTGAATGTGAGTCCAGAATATCTGTTCAGTCACAGAAAAATGGAACCACAAACAGATTCGCTCAGTGCAATGGGCATAATTCTTGCAGTAGCACACGCGCTCAGGATCCTCCTTGTAGTACAGAAATGTTGGTTGGAGATAGTGGATATACACATTCAGATTCCAGACTGTTGGCTGGCCTTTCTAGATGTAATGACGACTGTCCAGAAAATTCATTGACAAGTAGCTTTGACGTTTCCTCCTTTGATCACCAATATGCGCAAATGCCTGTTAATGATAAACTCTTGCTGGAACTGCAAAGTCTCGGCCTTTATGTAGAAACTGTGGTGTGCTTCTCTTATCATAGCTTAGTATATATATGTTGTCTGTGCGTATACATATTCATCTGTACTTGTGTTTGCTTTAACTTGAACTTTTCCTCCCGCCTATTTCAGCCTGGTTTAGAGGATAAAGAAGATGATTTGATCAACCAAGAAATTATGCAGCTAGAGAGGGGATTGTGTCAACAGGTTATTTCATATCAGACTCAACTTACATCATGCTTTTTAGCTCAACTTTTTACCAACTTATATCAATAACTTAGTTTTTATGCAAAACCCAGTATTCTTCTTCTAAATACGATGTTTCTTTTGAAGCTATATTTGCACTCAATTTGACATAGAGAGTGCATCGTATTGAATTCTCTATTTTAATGGCTGTAGATTGATAGAAAGAAGACAAGCCTGGATAAAATGGCCAAGACTATGGAAGGCAGAGAAGATGTGGATTGCTGGTAAGATTTTTTGTTCTACGATAACATTTAGGGTTGTGGGACTAAGAGAGGGATTAGGAAGGCTAGGTCCAGTAGTTCTCCTTAATCCCATGCTTTGTTTGATAATTTCAGATTTTCAGCCCACGATTAAGTGAGATGGGCTTCACCTAACTAATACGGAGTAACATTTAGGGCTGTTTGGTTTGAGGAGGATAGGTCCAATAGTCCTTAATTCCATCCCTTGTTTGATTTTTCGGTCCCAGGATTAAGTGAAATTGGCTTTACCTTTCAGGCGGGATTAGATAGTCTCAGGTAGGGTGTGGGATTATAATCCCACCCAGTGTTGCAAAAATCCCGCATAGGCACCGATTAATCCCCGCCTAGGCGCTAGGCGCTGGTTTACCGCCTAGTGTATCACATTAAATGGTGGTCTAGGCGGCTGGGCGGCTAGGCGACCGCCTAGGCCACCTAGGCGACCGCCTAGGCCACTTAGGCGACCGCCTAGGCCGCCTAAGCTCCGCCTAGGTCGCCTAGGCCGCCAAACCACCGACTAGGCCTTCTAGTCGGTCGATTAACTATTGTTCTTTTTTTTTTAATGGGTTATTTCACTCAAAACAACATCGTTTTGAGCGAAATAATTTTAAATTGTACAAACTTTAGATATTTTTTAGGTTAATATTTAATATTTTAGTATTAACTATTAAAGTATTATATAATTTATAATTATTAGTCTTTAAAAAATAAAAAATACTTAAACAAATTTTTAAAAAATAAAAAATAAAATAAAAAATACACGGACGCCTAGGCGCCGATTAATCCCCGGCTAGGCGTCCGAGCGCCTAGGAAGCGCCTAGCGGTTTTTTCAACCATGATCCCACCACAAAAATCTGCACAGGATTGAAGAAAAGAACTCATTCCCAGGAATAGTGAAATTGGCCTTACCTTTCAGGTGGGATTAGATAGTGTCACGTAGGGGTGGGATTATAACCCTGCCACAAAAATCTGAACTTGAATGAAGAAAAAATTTGTTCCCGGGAATGCTGACTTCTACTAAATAGGGGACTGCTAATTGTAGAATATCATCCCCTTAATGTCAGCCACCCATTGATAATACGAATCATTAACCGCCCGGAGAGTTGTGCATTCTTGGGATCCCAAAATGGGAAAGATTGAGAACACTTGAGAAGGAAAAACTACTTAGAGTAACATGTGTTCTATTTTCTATTTTTTTAACAACACGCCCAAGGAGATGGCTTTTTTGGTTCCTTTCAACTAAAAATCAAAATGTGTATTCTTTTCGTATTTGTACAAGAGTTTATAACAATAAAATTTTTTGACATTATTAAGTAATGATTGCAGTAATAATTAGAATAATTGATCTCAAATGAATATATCCAAAAAATCCACTACTACAATTATAGGCTTTTACATCAGTTATTCTTTTAAACTTTTTACATCGATTATTACAGTGACGTAAAAAGAACCATAGACGTCGGTTCACTAACCGACGTCTAAAGTACCATAATTATGTCGGTTATGCCGAAACTAACTTAATTAATTTTTTTTAATAATAAATACCTTTGAAGTCGATTCTATAAAAGAACCGACGTCTATACAAGTATACAAGAGTATAGACGTTGGTTCTCTATTTAACCGACGTCTTATGTTTTTTAATTAATTAATTTTTTAATAATAAATACCTTTGACGTTGATTCTATAAAAGAACCGACGCCTATACAAGTATACAAGAGCATAGACGTTGGTTCTCTATTTAACCGACGTCTTATGTTTTTTATAGACGTTGGTTCTCTATTTAACCGACGTCTTATGTTTTTTAATTAATTAATTTTTTAATAATAAATACCTTTGACGTTGATTCTATAAAAGAACCGACGCCTATACAAGTATACAAGAGCATAGACGTTGGTTCTCTATTTAACCGACGTCTTATGTTTTTTACTTAATTACTTTTTTTTAATAATAAATACCTTTGACGTTGATTCTATAAAAGAACCGACGCCTATACAAGTATACAAGAGCATAGACGTTGGTTCTCTATTTAACCGACGTCTTATGTTTTTTACTTAATTACTTTTTTTTAATAATAAATACCTTTGACGTTGATTCTATAAAAGAACCGACGTCTATACAAGTATACAAGAATATAGACGTTGGTTCTCTATTTAACCGACTTCTTATGTTTTTTTTTTAAATGACACATTAGTTCGTAATTCGAACCGACGTCGTTTAATTTATTAGACTTAAAAGTAAAAATTATATTTATTCCATTTAAACCAAATATATCAAAAACATTTAAAACCAATCAAAGTATAAAATAATCCATGTATACGGTCAAAGTACGTATAACAATATTTCTAAATTTCAATCCAAAAATTAGAGAAAAAAAAAAAAAAACGGCTCATGTTGATTGTTGAGGCGTGTTAGAGACCCAAAAAATACAGAAGACGCCTCAGGCCAAGTAGTTTTTTGATATGGGTAGGTTTTTGGCTACGCGTCACGGGTCGGTGGTTAATAGAAGAAGAACAAGTTGGTTTCCCTATGGTAAGGGAAGACAGAACAAGAGAGAGAGAAGTTGGAGGAAGAAACTTCCCTTTTGATTTTATTCAAATTCCAACTTACTAAGACAATCTAATATTCTCACTATATAGAGTTAAAGCTTAAGACATAAGGAAAAAATATTCTAAAATATGCTTACTTAAAGTAAAAAGGGCAACTACTAATAAACTAGGAAATAAGATAACTAAATTGATTCCCAATCAATTTTAGGAGATTGGCAGCAGGATCTGTATCTTTGACCCACGATTGTATCATTTTTCCCTCTCTTATGCCCAATTCATATCCTTCCTCCAATTGGATCCCGAGCACACTGCACAGTCAACTCCTCATCGGAGAATGCACCCTTGATAATACTCGGGATCGCTAAATCTCACTTCTTTTTATCAGAAGTGTATATTCTGTCATAATGGTGTGACTTCATCAAAAGACCCCTTGGTTCTTTAACTTAATTTGAAATTTCCTTTTTCATTTATTTTTTCATACTATGTTTGACATTGACATACAATTTGGTTGTATTCCAGGGACCCAGAGCAGGTTGCAATGAATAAACTTGTTGAGGTGGCTTACAAAAAGCTCTTGGTAATTTCTAATTTTAACATTTCCATATGGCTGCATGAGCATTATGAAAAATCATCTCTTCATTTTGACAATTTTTTTTAAAGTGGTTTACTGCTGTCCTTTCTTACAATGCATGAATTTCGTAGGATGATTTTTTTTTTTTTTAACCTTTTGGAATAAACAGGCTACTCGAGGAAGTCTTGCTGCCAAAATTGGGGTTCCTAAGGTGTCAAGACAGGTGGCTTTGGCTTATGCGAGGAGAACACTAGCTAGATGTAGGAAGTTTGAGGAATCTGGAACAAGTTGCTTTAGCGAGCCATCGTTTAGGGACATTATTTTTGCCCCGCCTCATCGGATGGTTGAGGCTGAGCTTTTAACAGGTATACTAGCCTTGCAGTTGATAAAAATGAACGCCTTTAATCCCTGTCTATTTGGTTTTTTAATGTACGAAAAATGCCGATTTGACTAAGCAGCTCATTCAGCTAGTCTACTTTCTGCCTTAAACTTCCACCTATTTGGTATTCTGCGTGTGCTATCAGTTACTCTGTATATGCTTTATTATGTAATGATGACAGGCGACGAAATACTATGAATAACGCAACCAACCATTGTGTTAATTTGTCTTTCAGGTCCCTTCATTGGTAGTGCTGATGGGGATTTGGATTCTCGTGATACATCTAATCAGCAGTCTGATCAGGCATTTGTTAGAACCGGGCCAATTTCAAACAGAGGAAAGAAAAAGGAAGTATTGCTTGACGATGTCAGTGGCACTGCCTCTCGGGCGACGTCCACTCTGGGTGGTGCAAAAGGAAAAAGAAGCGAGAGAGATCGGGATTCAGCAGCGAGAAATGAAATTCCCAAAGCTGGGCACTTATCGCTGGGCATCTCAAAGGGCGACCGCAAGACAAAAACAAAGCCAAAACAGAAGACAGCTCAGCTGTCTACATCAGGGAATGGAACTTACAACAAGAAGTTTTCAGAACCAGTAATGCCTCTGAATTCTGGAGAAGCTAATGGAAATATGAAAATCGAGGGTAACGTTCCTTTAAATTCACCCAGACAGCCCAAGGAATCTGCTGATTTAGCAAATTTGCCATTGCCATTAAACGACATTGATCAGATAGGACTAGATGTAGCACCAGATATCGGTGGAGCTCAGGATTTGAATTCTTGGTTCAACTTTGATGATGATGGCTTACAAGACGACGACTGTATTGGCCTTGAAATACCCATGGATGATCTTTCAGAGCTAAACATGTTTTAGTCGTCACTTACCGGTGTACATTCTTGTGGATAATATGAACTGCTAGGGACTGGAGAAAACGATTGATTTCTTGTTTGGACTCAAGTGCTAGCTCAAGCTATATATAATGCCCAATTGGTAACTGTAATTATGCCCAATGCCCATTCTTTTTGTATACTCTGTTAAAGTCTCAAAAGCAATGCTCTCAAACTCAAGTTTTGTGTAGTTTAGCTAAGGATTCCTTTCATGAATTTTGAGAACATTTTTTTAGAGAGCAATTTTGCTAAATCTTTTAGTGTTAACTTCATGTTTAGTCATCAACTGTTGTGTCAATTTCATATTTAATTCTAATCTTTAATCTCTATGTTTTCTATTTTTAGTTCTTCATTTGCATACCATGAACTTATTGTCAACTACAGTGATAACTTTGTAACTTCATTCTCTTTGTAAATACAAAAGTACAACTAAAGTATTCTATATCAATATCTTTCTGATATATGTATCTTTACTAGAAGTCTAGAACTAAATTATATAAGAGAAATGGAAATGGTACTAAGCTATGAAAGATGTATACTTTGTGCATTTTGTGTACTTTTGACATTTTGTGCTTCACTTCTTTTACTCTCTTTATTTGTTTTGTTTTTTGTTTGTTTAACTACACATTTAGATTTCTTTAATGATAATCAATGTTGTCGTTTTGGTTGATTGTTTAACTATGTAACAACTCTGATATTCTTCTATCAAAATCTGGGATATTTACTTGATTTGTAAAGTTTAGTTACTAATAATATTGCTTAGTGTTGTACTGAGGCCAGTAAAGGGCCAAGTCCAGTAATCGGTGGCTAAGGTGAATGTCAAGTCTAACATCCTGTCTTTCAAAAATATGGTGACGGTATAACGAAATAAAGTTGTTATTACACTGTGAACTATAACTTTTGGCATAATAGTAAGCACTTATTCTAAAAGTGGTATTAGAGTTATGTCACGGATAAGACTGTTCTTTTTGCCATATAAGGGTTAAATAAGCCCGTCATCGTATAGCAAAAATACAATTACGTCATTGAACTGAAAACAACTCTTTGGCCCGCACGATACAAAAATTGATGCTAAACCATAGCTACCTTGTGGTGAATGGACATCATTCGATCTTTCTTTCAAGTGCCAAACCATATCAGTGGCTGCCTTTCACTTCTCCTTCATTCTCTGAAGCATCACCTCTCTGCAATAACCCAATAGGCATTCTAACTACCCCACAACGGTAGGGAAAAAGCTCGTCTACCTTTCGCAACAAAAATCCAGCGTTTGGAAGATGAAGACCGCGGTTGTATTCTTTCTCATCAAAAACAGCCCGCCTCTGTGTTTTCTTGTAAGTTGCAGTAGCAGACATTGGATGACCCCTCGCAATCGAAGCCTACACTAAAGTGTTGGTATGTGTTATAATCTAAGATGGACCAAACCAGACTCTGATACCATGTTAAAATCTAAGATTGGGTCAATGTCACCTCATAAGTTCTCTCTTATCTTTTCAATGTCGGACTATTAACAGTATGCACAGATTAAGTTTTCCTAATTTGAATGTTAGTGAGAAAAACGAGATTTTCAAGAGATAATAAGAAAAACACGATATGGACTAACCACGTGATTCTTTCCCAGTTCAAATAGCCAAAATCTCCAGTCTTTCAGTTCTTTACCATCGACTCTGACAAGTATGTTCTCCCAACTAGTGTGGTGAAATTCGACGTTGTCCAATCTGTGCCCAACACCTTCACCCATGGCTTTGACGAACGCTTCCTTCAAACTCCAGTATCTGCAGAGGGTAGTTCAATGTTCTTTAACTTCTTGTAATGTCTTTCAAAACTATTATAACAGAGTTATCAATTAAAACCGCATTTTGAGTGATCATACCCCGTATTTACAACTAATACTTAAACTCAAAAAACTTGATTAGTTTGGGTATGAGTAAGCCTAAAAGTTACTTGTTCACTAATTAATATTCCCACTCGAGGATTTTAAGAGCATCATACCTATAAAACTCTCCTAACATTTGATCGTCAGAGCCTGCATTTAAAATTGCATTCCATTCTAATCTCGAGAAGTACGATGAAAAGCTTTGAATGAATTCTCTAACTGATTCTTTCTCAGGGATGTAATGATCAACAATATCCAGTCCAACGAGACATATTGGTTCAGAAGCTATTGCCACGTAATCACCTTGATGAGAAGCATTGAAGTTAAAGTTTGGAAAGTCCAAGACAGTACCGCCATATACCTACAAAAGATGGATGCAAAAGCAATACTATTAGATTCGTCAAGATGCTCCTTTGCAAAAAGTTAGAGCTAAGCCACAATTAAAATCAAAATAATAGTTCGTGTCATATCGATCTAAGGTCAATTGAGAAGGCAGACCATAAAAATAGGGAGGAAAAACAATAAGTGTAGGATAGATGAGCATTTGCATACCGAGCAAAAGTTAAGAATTAAAGAGCATAATGGAAGTCATTGTGAATAAAATGGGCTAAGCACAACTGAGCACAATCTATCCATACCAGATATGGTTTCCCCTCAACGGTGCGCCTAATACATATCTCATTGTACGGGATTCCCAATACTTGATGTACCAAAGCATACTGCAACAATCTGCTCACCAGAGCTCGTTTCCTATCTTCAATTTTGACAAATCTAATAATATAAAGCATTAGTTAAGTCCACAATTTAAATCCATTTCAAGAGATTTGATTGATATCTTAGGCATCTATGTAAAAATTAAGCAGCATCCATATCAAAATTGAGTTGCTGATTCACTATTGCACATCAACAATCTGATAACTATACTCTGGCCCAACTTCTTTATAGATCATTTGCTTAATCAAGTTAAAATGTATATCCATAGACTATAATATTCGCTAACCATGTAAAAAGTAGATTGTGCAGTCTATAACTCCAAACTCCTAATAATTTGATCAAAATCAAGAATTAGACAAACCCAAATACACAAAGAAACCTTACTTTGATTTATGGGAAACCCATAGCCGCTACCGAAGGTGGGCTCTGGGTAAAGCCCGCCCTATGACCCTAGCTAACAAAAGACTGAGGTAAACCAACCTAGGCCGTTCATTACTGATCGACTCAAACAAAGAAGGCCAATAGACAGGTCAAGGGGAGGCGAACTTGGAACATTATGACTGTCAAGCTAATTGTCCGACTAACTTGATCGGGTTGCCCCACAAAGAAACCTTACTATGGAGTATGAAAGGGGTTATTTATGTCAGCCTCATAGTAAGCATCAGGCAATCAATGAGGCAGAGTGGCAGACATAATAGCCAATATTGCTCACCTCAAATTCAAAGAATTCCAACATACCCTAAACTTGTAATCATAATCTATATGCTAAGTAAAAAATCAAGAAAGGCAATCAAAACACCATATATCTATGCATACCAGTCTACTCTTTCTGCATATACTTGTTATATATGAGTGGTTATTAGCAAANAAAATTTAAAAAAAGAAAAAAAAAAAAAAAAAAAAAAAAAAAGAATATGAATTTAGCATAAAACAATGAAATAGAGAGTTGCAGGAGACCTAGTGATGGAGGAATGTTCATGGTTGGGAAGAAAGGACATGGCGAAGGAAAAGCCATGGGGTGTTGGGTCCCACTCCGAGATGTCAACTACCCATCTCTGAACACCGTTTTCCAATTCCATTCCCTCTCTCTCTCTCTGGCAATTCAAAGTTCAATTTTTTCTTGTGTGTTTCTCAGTGATGACTCATGAGGGACCATCCATTCTGTTGTTGTTGCCGGCCGAAGTTAAGTTGTTTTTGTGATCCGTTTCTCTACATTTTATAATTATAATACTAAGCAGTAATCTGCAGTATGATAAAAAAAAAAAAAAAAAAATTGACTAAAATAGGAAGAAAAGCTGAGGCAACACTGAGCTTTAATTTGGCCTTCGTACGTAACAAGAAATGGAGAAGAAACGAATGAAACGTTGTTGGTTGTTGGATTTAATAATGCCAAAATAAACAACATTCCATTGCCGGTAATCGAACCCGGGTCTCTCGGGTAAGAGCCAAGTATCCTAACCAACTAGACTACAACGGATCTGATAGTGTCTATTGACCCATTTTATTATGTACCTTTCTTACTTGACCCAAAGCTGAATACCCAACATATATCTACGCCGACTACGCGGGCAAATTATGCTGTGGACCCTCCAAAACTACGCCGTTTTTGTCTTTTTTTTTTTTTTTTAAATTAGTAAACATATTGCTGAATATAGAGTTGTCCAAAAATGTGTGAATGTAGAGTATAGGAATCAGGAATGTACAGTTATGATTGTGTGAATGTAGAGTTGCCCAAAAATGTGTGAATGTGAAGGTTTCAAATTGTGAATATAGAGTATAGAAATGTGAATGTAGAGTTATGCATGTGTGAATCTGTAATAGAGTTAAGAAGTTCTAACAACTTGTAGCCCTGTAATGTGTGAATGTGAAGTTTTCAAGTTGTGAATATGGAGTATAAGACCTGTGAATATAGAGTTTTGAATGTGTGAATGCATAACAGTGGTAATATAGTTACTAAACATATAATCTTGTAATGTGTGAATGTGGAGTTTACAAAGTGTGAATGTAGAGTATCATATAATCATGTAATGTGTGAATATAGAGTTTACAAAGTGTGAATGTAGAGTATAGTGTATGTGAATATAGAGTATAGTGTATATGAATGTAGACCCAGGTCCACGGCATAACAATTGGACAATGCGTACAAATAAGCCAAATGCATTTGCCCAACAATTCATAAATTGATTGACGGTTAGCTATAATAAATTCTGGGTAGATTTATATGCAGCAGTTTGGAATTGCCATGTTTAACTAAAAAAAAAAGGAGGCAACAATTGCTTCCATTTACCAAGAGAATTGCAAAATTATATGGGAAAAAAAGTCAAATAAGCCCTTAAACTTTACCTGAAAAGTCAATTAATTCACTAAACTTTTAAAAAGTGAAATTACACCCTTTTAACATGTTAAATTGAGACAATGAAACCCAAAAACCGGTAAATGACTCAGTTATTACAGGTCATTTAAGTTTAGGTGTGAAAATCTGGCAACCGACAACATTTCGGCCTCATTGCCTCAATTTAACATATTAAAATGTGTAATTGCACTTTTTAAAAGTTTAGAGACCTATTTGACTTTTCAGATAAAATTTAGGAGCTTATTTTATCATTTTCTTAAACTATATTGAGTGCCCCCATTAAAGTCTAGAAACTAGTCACTGAAAATGAAGGAACAGTAACGCATATCTAAGTAGCACTGATGAATGAAGAAGATAGACTTGCAAGTTGCAACAATTACACAAAGGCAAGACTCTTTATGACTTATGATTTTGCTGTTTTGCACAACACATTTATTTTGCCATCACTACATGGAAGCAAGAATGCAACAAGTCAGAGCTCCAGTCCACTTCAGCTCTAGTGAGTTCCTTCTTCCTTGCTCTGATAAAAAGTACTATGTGAGACAAAATTGGTCAAGAACAATGAAACATTAAGTAAATGCAGCAGCATACTATTGAATTGATTATGCCAACGAAGGCAAGACAAATTACGGAACACACAACGTCCATGAAACGATTGAAGCATGTGCTCCATCTCAACTAAAAACTTAGGTTGATAGTTGGATTGTACATTAATGTTTATATATTATATGCTCAACACACTACCTCACGTGTGTGAGCCAATTACTTTTTTTGATGGGCTCCACTAAGCAACATGTGAATTCTTCTATTAGATGACGCGGAGATTCAAACCCATCACCTTTGGCATGGGATTGGCTTGGATACCAAATTGAAGCATGTGCTCCATTTCAACTAAAAGCCTAAGCTGATAGTTGGATTACAGATTTCTGCTTATATATTATATGCTCAACAGAAACTACCACCATATCTAATGAATTATGAACTCTATGCTAATCTGGCTTTCTGTAATCTCTTGTGAGCACTGTGTTGATGAATTCTTTTATGAAAGAATTCAGTACTTGCAAACAAAATTACAAAACTATCAGGCTAAAGGTACAGGCGTTATAATTTGGATACATGTTACAAATCCCATACCTTCTAAACAAAAATTTGAACATCAAAACACCCTCTTGGAAATGGAGATTGCTTCTACTTAAAATTTAAGTTGAAGGGCAACCAGCCAATGTTGTTTGAAATGCTAATGCACTAAATGAATACAAATAGTCAGATACCATTCAAACTAATTCTAATGACCCAAAAGTTTCCAATAAATTATGTAATGCGGCAGTTTAAAACAAATTGCATCAACTCATTGATAAATATAACCCCTATGACTCTGCTCAGATTGTTGTACATAAATTGGCCTAAATTGTTCCAACTTAGCTATTCCCAAGCCCAGATAAAGAATGAAGGTTGAGACAGTTCCCAGTGAAACGGATTACATTCTCAACTATATTGGTACACATGCCGTGTTGAGTTGAGTTGGGTTGCTAAGATTTTCATTAATGTGAAGATGAAAACGAAACTTTTTTTGCATACTACACTGGCATCCACATCCCTCCCGTAGGACAGACTAATCTAGACCAGTCTAAGATGAACCCCGTTCGGAAACAGGTATTGCTCGAATGATGCTAAAACAACAAATCAACAATACATCCAACGAGGACACTACACCACACACATTCCCATTATAAGAATACCAAAAATGATATGACTAGCAAACCCTTTTGTGTTAAGTGCTTAAGCCAAGCATTAAGCAGCCCAAGGAATCAATGATTTCATCTCATATCTTACTTCAGTCTTCAGTTGATCATGATTACATGCCCAACACCACCCAGTAAAACCATTGATAGCATTTAATCAGTTCAGCTTAATACTACTAAAGTTTCACCCTTTTATTTTACCTTTTACTGCATACCAAAATTTCCACAACAGGGCAACACTGGTAAAAATAAAATGTAAACTACAGAGAAAATCAATGAAGGAACAATGCTGTAATAGTACCTTCCCCGATTTCTCTCCCTCAGCTTTGGCTTTCTCTTCTGCTTTCTTCTTCTTCTCCAGCCTCTCCTTCTCCATTTTCTTTTCCCATGACATTATTAAAAAAATCAAAAAAGTCAACACGCAGAATCTCGCAGATTAGATATTTAGAAGTGCGTATACATACAAACGCTCGAACGCACAAATACTTGCGTATACGTATTACGTACAAGTCAATATAGATTTACAGAAAATGTATGGGTAGAAATTCGTAGAAAGGAGATTACTTGAATATAGACTGTCTCTTTGGCACGCTCTTCCTCGCTGAGGACCCGACCCGATCCATCACTGAAGCAACGGAGACTCATGGCCGATGATCGGCCGACCGGTGAGCTACCGTCCGTTAAACGACGGAGTCCAGTGAGTGAAACGACAGATCGCAGAGCCATATTTTGTCCTGATTCCTGAACGATGATGACAAGTCAACAAAACCCTAGAGTGGACTAGAGGCCCCATATGTAGTCATGATCAAGGTTCTTTTAAAAAAAAAAAAAAAAAAAAAAAAA
>NC_044920.1:4816477-4921111 GCF_003576645.1 Ipomoea triloba | reverse complement strand
TTTTAAAAAAAAAAAAAAAAAAAAAAAAAGTTCACCAATTTGGTTCTGGAAATAGTCGAATTAGAACTTTAACAGAGTCAACTGTTGGAGTGGGTTCGAGCCTTAGTGGAGGCAACTGTTGACTCTTTGTGCTTCAGTAAGTTGAGAAAAGAAAGTAACTATGAACAGATACTACATTGTAACAGAGTCAGTAGTACTCAAAAAAAAAAAAAAACTTTACGGTTCCAGTTCATAAACAGACAGTTTTGGTTTGAATCGTCGGTTCAAATAGTAATTTTCATTTTTTTTTAATAATTATGTTTTGTTTTAAAATTGTCCAAATGCAAGTATTCCACAACTTTTTTTTCTTCTATCATTTTTTTAAAAATAGTTATATTAAATATTTAAACTTTAATATTAAACAAAATAATAATAATAATAATAATAATTTTGGGCTTGTACTTAATTTTACCAAGATTAAGTTGTTTACGTATCTTATTGAAATTTCAATAAGAATCAAAGCCTACGTAGTTCTATTATCTTTTTTGTTGTCTTTTTTAAGAGTCAGTTTGTTCCCCATTCGGTTGCAGTGGTTGTATCATAAGAAAATAAATCATTGATGATATTTGTTTATCGTTTTCTTGTTGTTTAAGTTTTACTAATAGCCAATCGACGATACAAACATGAATTTCGATTGATTGCGGCGTCATTCTTAAATGAGTCTCATCCAACATGTTTTTGCATGCACTAAATTCCTGTTCAGAATTCTAAAATTTTCTTTTGCAATAATAGATAAAATAGGGAAATTGTTTTCATGGTTTTTCCACCACTGCAAAACAACAAGATCGCCATCATTATCCAAAAATACAAAATCAATATTTAAATATATTTCTAACTCGGATAATGCTGGAGATGATGATGAACCTACCCCACTTGTCTGCTATTTTTACTCACTCTAGCTAACAGGTTAAAGCATCTACTTTGTTGAGATGATTGCGAGCTCTGCGAACTACTCCGCGAAGACATATTAATATTCAAGGAAAGACCATAAGCCTTTAAATACTCTTCACACAAACTTTGAAATAAATTTGTTATTTTATTATGTACAGAATTAATATTAACATAATCTTGGCCCAAAGGATCAACTAATTCTAAACATTCATAATAATTTTGTAAAAAACACATTCAAACATACTAATTTATAGTGAGGATCAAAACATACTGCAATTAAATAAATTAAATGAATAGTTCTATAATATTCTAATACGGAAAATCAACGATTTGGTCACTCAATTGTTGGCAAACTATCAATGTAGTCCCTCAATTCTATATTCATCAATTTGCTCCTCAAAATAAATTAAGTTTGGTCGAATAACTCATTCCGGTTGTGTTTCGTCATTCAGCCGGTGAGGATTTCGATTTAGCATGGGCATTTTGATCATTTCTTGTCTTTAGCCCTCTACTTACCAAGCCATTGACTCCAAAGTGTCGCCATGGACTTCATCTTGCCTGAGAAAGCGTAGCCCTACTGCTCAGCCGTCGAGAGCAGAAACCAAGGTCGCCGGAGCTGTTAGAGGTCTTCCGTCGTAGTTATTGCCGAGCCACCACTACTCTGCCATATTCGCTGGGAAATAGGGGTTACCGAAGACCAACCGTCGCCGCTACTGCCCCGCTTGCTCTCCCTCCATCGATGCGCTCACCGCCCACTTGTTCTTGCTCTATTGTGCCGTCGACGAGGAAAGGTGGGAGAAGGAGAACGTGATGGAAGAGATGAAAGGCGTAGAGAACGGTGTTGCCAATGAGAGTTGCCGCCGATATGATTTGGTGTTTCGCCCCAAGGAAAAATAAGGTAGAGCTCCACCGATCTTATAACCCTGCTGCCCATGGTCTTCATGGAGGTTTTTTATTTCGATTAACAGATTTCAGGTTTTCTCCAGTATCCAACAATCACTTGCAGCAGCATTTTTGAAGGATTTTGATTCGATTCTCTCCGCGATTTGAATCCAAAATTGCAATTCGTTTTAAGATTGATTTCGACGCGCAGATCCACATTTCGAGGATCTGGTGAGAGTTTGATTCTCAAAATTTTGTAGATTCATGCTCTCGATGGGGGATTTCTTCAGGGAATGAAGCTTCGAGGGCTTGACAATGGCGTCGAAATTTTGCAGATTCATGCTCTCGCTGGCTGAGCTATATTCAGGTCCCTTTGAAGACAAGAAAATACCAAAATGTCCATGCTAAATCGGAGTCCACACCAGCTGAACGATGGAACATGACCGGAAAGAGTTATTTGACAAAAAGTAATTTATTTCGAGGATCAAATTGATGAATATAGAATTGAGGAACTCCATTGACAGTTTGCTAACAATTGAAGGACCAAATCGTTGATTTTCCCCATTCTAATATAGACAAAAAATATTAATACAATAATGACATAAATCATTTTCAATAATGCAAAAGTATAATTAAAATATTGAGTCTTGTTCTGAATAATCAAAAGAAAACTAATTACACGAAGGAAACTTAACTTATAATTTTTTTTAAAAAAGCAAGAAACTAATTCTCAAGGTTCCTTATTTGTAATATTTGATACTCAACTGATATGTATATAGTTTGGCTAATTAATTATTTAATTTACCAAAGTTCATGTTAAATTTTATATTGTATTTTTTTATTACACTAACATATTCATAGTATATGTTCAACAATTATGTCAACTATGATTGGGATGCGGTTCAAACCTAAGATCTTCCTTAGAGCATCCATATCAGTTGTGGTTTTTGAGAAGTTTTTTCAGGTATGATTAGGAAAGAGAATAGGGGAGGAATGGAAAAAAAAAAAAGAAAATAGAAAAACACACTTGTCAGCAGAAAGAAATAAAAAAAAAAAACCTCTGGGCGCCCAATTTGAGCTTGACGCATAAGGCCACAACTTTTAAAACTATTTCTCTCTCCATCGGGCCCCACAAAGAACCCATTTCCCTGCAAATACATTTTACTCTCTCCTCTCTCCTCTCACATCCATATCATCAAATAAACCAACAAAAAACCATGGAAATCAATGAGTAAATTAAGAATAATAAATAGTTAACGGAATATTTTGCTACTAAAGTTAGATTGACGAAATGCGGGGGTATTTAGAAAAAGTAAATGATATAATATAGGATAAATTAGGAAAATAAAAAAAATACTAAAATCAAATTAAAATAATATGAATCATTCATATCAACAAACAATTGGACCAACATTTTTTAGTTCCCGCTATAGGCCTAACTTTATTGGCTCTTATTTAGATTTAGTACACACAGATGCGTATGTACTTTTAAAAAAAAATTGTGTGTGCACTACTACACTATAAATCTAATAAGAGCCAATAAAATTAGGCCTAAAAGGGGAACAATGTGGGTATATATATATATATATATATGTATGTATGTAAGATTATGTTCAAATGAGAACACTTCCTTAGGTAAGAACTAAGAATTCATCTGATTCGTCCATCATTGATATTTTAATGGATGGGCCTCATTTATATCAATTTTTACGCCAATTTAATTACTAGGGGTGTTTGTGTAATCTTATTTCTCTTTTTTTTTTTTTTAAATTAAATTCTTCTTAATATTGTATGCATATCTTGTGTTTGATTTTAGGTGATTTAATTATGGTAGGATTGTGCTGTTTTTGTTTTTGTTTTTGTTTTTTTTTTTTTGGATTTGGCACGTTGCTTATTGGAGTTTTCGTTGGACTTGCGGTTAGCGCATGATGTATTTTGTTGGTTTTTGACGTCTATATCTAGTAATGACTATTGTTGGTGGATGTAAGTTTCGTCATCTATTTTTTTTTGTTGGCATTCTAATATTGTGTGCAGTCATTTTGTGCACTGTCGTGTTTGTATGTGTGCATGTTTGTGTTGTTAAATTGTCGAGGTAGGGGTGATGTATGGTGGGCGAGGTGGTCCGGTGTCATGCACGCGGCAGATATGGTTCGAGTTCTGGGCATAGGGTCTGGAGCAGGTGTATTGTGTGCTTATGTGCTATTTGTTATGTGCATCTTAGAGGTTCTTCGTCGTGGGGTGTCAGGGAGCTGCTCTTGTTGTGGATTGTTGGTGTGCATCTATTTATTTTGTTTTGTGCATCATTGATTTGTTATCATCTGGATGATTTTTTTGGGGCTATTGTAGTACATGTGTGGTTGTGTTGCGTTGTATTTTATTATTCATGTGTTTGGGGTGTGTTTTATTTTTTTGGGATCCGTTTGGTACTTCGGTTGTGCATGTTGGCTAGAGTTGGGTGGTGGTGGGGTGTGGTTGTTTTGGTGGTGCTGGGTACTGTGCACGTATGTATCTTTTTATGTGCATGTGTGTTTGATGTCTTGTTTGTGTCGTTGTGGTTGTTGGGTACTTGGGTATTGTTTTATTTGTTGTGTGCGCATTTAGTATTATTCTGCGTGTATGAGTTTCGTTAAGGTTTTTTGTCGTGTCTATTTTTTGTAGGACATGGTGATTTATCGGGTGGCTTACATGGTTGTGTTATGAATATTTCTCAGAGGTCTACAAAGTATTGGCTTTAGTGTGTGGCCCCTTGATCAAGCCAGTTGTTGGACAACATTTTGCCTCTTTGGATGATGGGGTTGAGTTTCAGTTGATGTTGCCAACGCGAGCAACCCCGAAACAGTATGTATGTTAGTGTATAGGCGCATGAAATTTAAAAGGAATTAATGCAAAGAATCTAACTGCCAAGATAATATTTTTTGGGATACTAAACCATGATAGCCTTTGTGTTTGGATGTAGCACTCAAATTTTTGTTGTGTAAAATGCATGCCCACACTGCATTTGAATGTAACACTTCAATTGAATGTTGTTGAAAAGTAAGGAAAAAAATAGTAGATTAGATTTATATCTACTTCTACTATGCTAATAAGAGCCAAACAAAGTTAGGCCTATAATGGGTAGAAAAAATGACAAGTCAAATTGTTAAATCAAATGGATGATTCAAATTGTTTAGATTTGTATTTTTCTTTGAGATTTTTCTAATTTATCCTTAATTAGATGATTATCCGTTAAGTTTTCCGTTAAATATTATCTTTTCCGTTAATATTCCGTTAACTTTTAACTTACCCATTAATTTCTATGAGTAAGGTCTTAGGTTCGAACCTCATCCCAATCAAAACTAGCATAATTGTTGAATATATACTACGAATATGTTAGAGTATATTATTCAAAAGTAAGTAACCCACTCTATTACTTTTATTAAATTAAATAAATTTGTAGTTAATTACAACAACAAAAATAATACATATGCATTTATTTAATTTATAATTCGATGTCTACAATGTCTTTATTAAAAAAATATATTCATTATCAAAAAAATTAAAAAGATATATAATTTCATTACTTATATTGTCTATATTTTCTACAACACAAAGATTCATTACTTTCAAATTTATTAATTAATTATATCCACTGCATTGTTAATTGTTTTTTTTACACTATCTTGTAATTAAATATCAAAGTTCATTGAAAAGATGCTGAGACTACAACATTGTTGGAATCAATCTTTCAAATTCAAAAAAAGAATAAATTTGAAAAATAAGTACCATTGCAACATTCATTAATCTTATATGTAAAATACTTATTGTGCATTCTTTATATATATTAGAACTAATATAAATTTACAATTCATTTCATTTTCTACAATCAACTTGTTTGGATTAAAGACGCAATCAACATCGACCTTGATAACAAAAATAAATGGTATATAGGATGTAGCGACTGTTTAAAAATGTTTATGCACAAAGTGGCAAACTATTTAACATTGTGATGAAAAGGAAGTAGTGGATACTCCAAGATTAGTATCAAATCAACAAAAAACATTTACACAAAAAAAAAAACACACACACACACAAAATCAAGTACTATACTCATTCATACTAATTCCAAAAATATAAACTTCAAAATAAACATGTGCAAAATGGATGTAGAAATGAAACTAGACATATTGCAGCATTAGTATTCGTACTACCTGCAAATCTATTGTTATTACTATCAAGTAAACAAGTTATGAAACTATAACAAAATGTACTACTCATTAACCTTCTACAAATATAATAAATATTAATATTTTGTTCAATACATTCACATGAGAATGTACGACACACATCTCACACCACATGAAACATGTAGGGGAAAAATTATCACTGTCAAATATCAATAGACGCCTGCAAGATTAAGAGTTTATAGTACAACTAAGATCTCAGTCATATATACAAACACAACGAGACAAATCCACAACTTCCTACATCATAATCTCATTGCATGATGTTGCCCTCTATACTACTACAATAACTCAATTGCACATGACACATTACAAAATACCAATAAATAAATTTAAAAAAAGAAAAACAAGTGCGGAAGATAAAGGCAATAACAATGCTACCCGAAAGAGAATTAAAAAGGCTTAGAGAAATTTCAAACGAAAAAGTAGTATTTATTTATACTATTATTTTTAGACTAAGTATTTAGATTAGCGATTTTACAAAATTGTAAATATTTATTTTAGTGACAATTATAATCAATCTTTCATATATTATCTTGCATTCATAAACTTTGAACTACCAATTTAAATAAACAAATTCAACATTTAATTATATATGCATGAACATTTCCTATATAATCTTGCATGATATACTTTGAAATACTTATTTAATAATAAACATTAGACATTATCTCATTCGCGCAATGCGCGTGAAAAACTAGTACTTTTATAAAGGAGAAATCACCATTTTCGTTCCTCAATTGTTTTTCAACTGTCAATATAGTATATAGTTTTCAATTTCAACTAATTTAATTCTTAAATTGTTTTAAAATTCCGTCAATTAAACCATTTCAATGACCAAATTGACGAATTAATACTTTTTATCGGAGCGATTGTTATAATTTGAACCCGCTCCTATATGTATATATCGGGGTATATTTCCAAATTTATTAGCGAGTTAATTATTGAAATGATCCTTTGACTGTAGTGAAATTATCAATTTGGACTATAATTATTTTTATTAACCAATTAAGTCTCTCAACTTTAAAAATCTTAACCAATTTGGTCATCCATTTATTTTATCGTTAGACATTCATTAACTCGGGACCAAATTGATAATTTTGCTATAGTTAAGGGACCATTTCAATAATTAACTTTTCAAAGAAAAACGTGCATGCAAGATGCATGTGAGGACCGAAATAGTCCCTTGACTATAGTAAAAATTATCAATTTGGTCCTGAGTTAAAGGACGACTAATGGCAAAACAAATGAATGACCAAATTAGTTAAAAATTTTAAAGTTGAGGGACTTAATTAGTGAAAAATAGTCAATGACCAAATCGATAATTTCACTATAGTCAAAATACCATTTCCATAATTAACTCTTTATTACGTTTGATTATCAATTTAATAAAAATAATATCCTTCTATATATAATGATGATATGAGCCCTTTAAAAGGATATTTGCTTATCAATTATTTCAAATCACTAATTTTAAACACCTACTTTTAATACTTCGAAACGCATGTAGTTAATTAAAATTTTGTTAAACAAAATTTAATAAAATTACTCTATTTATCTATTTTTTTTGGTGACGAGAGAAACTCGTAAAATTTTGTACAATAAACTCAATCAAGAGGATGTTGGCAAGAATCATTCACTCACTTTGCCACCCTTTTCAATATCTTTACGCCCTATTTTACGTATCATGTTTAATAGTCCCTTTATCTTGCTTTACTTTCCTTTTTTTACTATTCGATGATTAAATTAATTTTGTTTTTGATTTTGTGTGTTTAATAACACTTTTAGTATAATTTATAAAGATATAAATTTTTTATACTAATAATAAATTTAATATATATAATAAAAATTTAATTGTAAATAATTTTAATTAAATTTTGTTAATCAAGCCAGATACATAAAATGATATTAATGGAGTATTAAAAATAAAATATTATTGGTGTTCAATAATATCTACTATACTAATAAGAGCCAAAGAGAGTTAGGCCTAAAATGGGTAGAAAAAATGGCGGTCAAATTATTTAATCAAATGGATGATTCAGATGAATCATTTAATCAAATAGATGGTTAAGATAATTCAAATTAATATTATTAATAGAGATTACCTAATTTAACCTTACTTTTATGATTATCCGTTAAGTTTTCTGTTAAATATTCTCTTCTCCGTTAATATTCCGTTAACTTTTAACTTACCCATTAATTTCTATAAGAAAGGTCTTAGGTTCGAACCTCATCTCAATCAAATTTGACATAATTAAGTTTGTCACTCTATTATACTCTTATTAAATTAAATAAATTAGTAGCTACAACAAAAAATGACACATATGTATTTCTTTAATTTATAATTATGCGTCTACAATACCTTTATTTGAAAAAATTATTCATTATCAAAAAATTAAATTAAATAAGAGAAATAATTTTATTAGTTATATTGTCTTTATTTTTCTCTCATGCAAAGATTCTTTACCTTCAAATTTATCAATTGATATTCATTACATTGTCCATTATCTTATTTTTACCAAGGTTAGGCGCCTAGCGCCTAGAAAAAAAAATATTTTAAGTGTTAATAATTATAAAGCGTTTAATATTGTAAGTCTTACACTTTAATAGTTAAATATTTAATACTTATTAAGTTATTAGTTACTACGTATTATTTATTAGTTTAATTTAGTTATTACTTATTATTTTATTAAGTTATTACTTATTAATTATTACATATTATTAGACTATTAGAGTATTAGTTAATACATTATAACATTAATAGTTTAAATGTTTCAGATTTATAATTTTTTTGAATTAAAAAAAAAAAAAAAAAACTCGCCGGCCGGCCTAGGCGGCCCAGGCGCCCGGCTTGGCGGGCTAGGCGGGCTAGGTGCCGCCTAGTCGGCCGGCTAGGCGCCCGACCGCGGAGGAGGTCGGCCTTCCTCGACGCGGCCGGGCGCCGCCTAGCGCCTAGGCGCCGATTAGTCGGCGCCTAGGCACGATTTTTGCAACACTGATTTTTACAATATTTTGTAATTAAATATCAAAGTTATAGTACAAAATAATGTTATATATTTATTTACCAAGTATTTTATTAGTACTATGAAAAAAACTTTTTAGAATAATTTGAAACTAATTATATTAACTACTTGGGGATTGGTTGACAAAGAGACACTGCTGGAAATCATCACATTTCCGACCACCCAAAAGTGGTCGGAAATGGCCTTAAATAGGTGGGAAAGGGCTGTTCCGACCACTTTTTTGACCAATTTGGGTGTCCGGAAAAACCCTCGTCGCAAACTCCGACCACCGGAGGTAGTGGTCGGAAATTCCGACAAATTCTTAAGAGTACTCAAATAACCCAACAAATTGAAGCGAAATCACTCTATTTTACTCTTATTGAATTAAATAAATTAGTAGTTACACCAAAAAATGATACATATGTATTTCTTTAATACCATGGAAAAAATAAAAAAGAATAGTTTGAAACCAATAATATTAACTACTTGGGGGATTTGTTGACAATGAAAGTACTCAAAGAACCCATTACCCAACAAATTGAAACGAGAAACTACTTTTTAATATCTTTGGAATACAAAATATTTTAAATTTTCAAATTTTTCTTAATTTATTTAATCTTCTTTCTTAAATCAGAGATTTCTTTATCCATAATAACTCATTCAATAATAATGATTGAACCAAATGAACCCAAGCAGAACACCTAAAGGAAAGTCCATAGCTCCTATATCATAATCTCGATGATGTTGTCATCTATGCTACCAACAATAATCGAATTGCAAATAACACACTACCAACAAAAAGGAAGAGAACAAATAGTAAAGATGAAGACAATGACAATGTTACTCAAAAGAGAATTAAGAACACTTAGAAAAATTCAAATTAAAAGTAGTATTTATTTAGACTATCATTTTTAGACCAAATATTTAGACTATCGATTTTACAAGGTTGCAAACATTTATTTTAGTAATAATTATAATGAATTTTCTATATTATCTTGGATTCATATACTTTGAGTTAGATATTTAAATAAAAAAATTCGACATTCAATTACCCATGTATAAACTTCTCCTATATAATCTTGTATTGATATACTTTCAACTCGCGTAATGCGCGTATAAAACTAGTATTATTATAAATGTTAAATTCAAAATAAATTTATAAGATTTTTGTTGTACTTTCAAGAAAATGTCAGACTTTTATTAAAAAGAAAATAATGGTAACTTGACTTGAATTCACTAGTGTCAGTGTAGGAGCAACCTCTTAAAGTGAGGGGACTCCTTGTGCGTAGAGCGCAATAAACAATAAACAAACTAGTGTCAGTTGAGTTACCATAATTTACATTCTCTCGGATGCTTTGTTGGGTCAGTACGTGAGAGTTCTTGGGATTGAAGATTCAACATTTTGGAAAAAAAAAAAAACTAAAATGTAATATTGACTTAGAATAGGAAAGACGACAAGAAAATTGCTCCTACAGGGATTAGAGTTCTACTTCGTGTGTGTGTGTTTGTTTGTTTGTTTGTTTGTTTTTTTTTTTTTTTTTAATTTGTTTATTTAAATTTTTTATTATTTACTCCGTGTTAGATACGGAGTTTTATTTATTTCTTTTTTTTTTAAAAAGCCTACTTGAAGATTCTTTTTTCTTATTTTAATAAAGGAAAAATCATTCTTTTGGTTTTTCAATTATTTTCAACTTAGTCCTTAATTTTTAATTTCCAATTAATTTGATTATCAAGTTTAAAATTTCGTCAATTAAATTCTTCGAAGATTAAATTGAAAAAAATTTAAAAATAGAGAAATCATCATTTTAATCATTTGAAAGGATTTAATTGATAAAATTTTCATAATTTTAAAATTAAATTAGTTGAAATTGAAAATTAAAGACTACGTAAAAATAGTTGAGAGGATAAAATTGTGATTTTACATTTTAATAAATTAATCCATTTATCCATTCTTCTCACCTAAAAGGCTAAAAGCAAACTCTTCACCGCTATAAAAGCCTAAAAAGCAAAAGGAAAAAGCAAAAGCAATAGGGAAAAGCTTTCTTCTTTATTATTGACTCAAAACTCTGTGGGGGAAAAGAAAATCAGAAAAATCTCAAAATTAGTCAGAAAAAACCCCATATTGAATTGTTTATTTGCTGTAATTGATCTTTTGATCGATCAAAAATTTGGGGGAACTTTGATCGGAAAAAAATTGAGCCAGAAAAAATGGTGTCGGCGAACAGGGAAATGGCGGTGTATTGCTTTGATACCTTGGTCGCTCACTACAACAACGACCAAGCTCCCCCTCCTGCTTTCGATGAGGGTCAACAGTAAGCCTCTGTTGGCCTTTTCTTTTTCTTTCCTATTATTCCGGAGCTTCAAGCTTTGATATGCATGAATTTCTGTTTATGCTAATTTTTTTTTTTAACTCTGTTACTTTTATTAATAATTTGTGAGTTTGTACATATAGGAGACTTGGGTAGTAATTTATTTATGTATTTGTTTGTTTAAATATATGAATTTTGTTCTTGTCCTGATTTTACCCAAAATGGGTTCACTTGTTTTGGACTCTCTCCTTTATGTTACAAGTTTCAGTAGTGTATTGGTATCCTTAATTTCATGTGGAAGCTTGAATCTTTGATGAAAACTTACACAAAAGATTTGCTAAGTTTGCTGTCCTTTCAAGAAGTGAGCTTTGTTGGGTAATTGATATATGAGTTGGGTAATTTGCCTTATTTCTTGCTAACTGTGGGGTTGGTTTGTTTGCTTTTTATTTTAGATTTTTTTTTCACCTGAAGTTTCAGTAATTTAAGGTTAATCTTTGTAAATTTGGTAGTGTTCCACATGTTCTAACACTTTGGCATGAAAAGGCTGCACCTTTGTTATATATAAGCAAGCTCATTTTATGTTTTCCGTTTTTGGTTTAGTGCAAAATGATGAATTCTTTTGACCTTTTTATTCACATTTGGGCCAAACTGTTATCTCTGGTTTGCTGTTTGCAGCCCATTGTTTGTGACGTGGAAGAAAGTTGTGAATGGTGGTGAGCCTCGTCTGCGTGGGTGCATTGGCACTCTGGAAGCTCGGTGCATAGTTAATGGCTTTAGAGATTATGCTCTAACAAGGTTTGTTAGCAGTGGCATATCTATAATAATAAATAATGCTTCTTTTTATATATTTCTTTATGATTGCAGTACTAATTATCAGGCGAAGTGGTTGGAATTGGAAATTGTTATTGATTCTTAGACTTATAAGAGAGAGATCACTTGTCTGAGTTTTTCTTTAAAGTATAATTCTTTTATAACTCAAAAAACCTTTTTCTTGTAATCCAATAACTGAGGTATGTCTGCGAGATACCTAAAAAGAACTCTGAAGGTGGCTTTCCACAACATTTTCTGTTAACCAATGGACTTTTTCCCGATGACTTTGAAAATCATTCTTAACTATCTACTAACTGAAAGTAAGTTTGAAATTCTCTAATATATTATGTTCGTTCGTCATGACTTTATAAACTCCATTCAACCATCAATTGCTTCATAGGCATTACGTTATGTTACAAACTTCATCTGTCAACGAACTTTTCAACTCTTCATTATCATGAAAGTAGCAAAACTATGACAGATTTTTTTATGTTATCCTATTGGAAGGTTTCTTTTCTATTGAGTTGACTCTTTTATTATTATTTTCTCCAAGTGCTTCTGCCGTAAATAGTTATCACATCCTGCTAACAACATACCAATCTCTCGTCATCCTGATATATTCTGTGGTTCTATGTTTTTAATATGGTGCAGTGCTCTTAGGGACCGCCGTTTCCCCCCAATACAGGCTAAAGAATTACCTACTCTTGAATGTACAGTTTCCATTCTGACTAATTACGAAACTGCAGATAACTATCTTGATTGGGAGGTATTATTCTATAGCCTTTTTACAGAAATTCATTTGCTTCATTTCCTTGTTACTTTGCATTATATTATTATACGATTACACATCTTCAAACTGCCAATCTCTACAAAATTGTTTGTTTAACAGAACTGCAGTATTGTAGCAAGTTGTGATACATGATTCCTCCATTCGACTTTCCAATATTCCAGAGTTCATCTAGTTGATGCAATTATCCTGATTAATATTTTGTTCTCATCCTCTTCAATTCCTCTATACTATGCATCCTATATAGTTGGTTCCTTGACTATTGATTTTGTTCCAGATTTGGTTTTCCAGTTAAATATTCATTTCATAGGCGTTAAATTTAATGGTAAACATGTAAAAAATATCTAGCAGAATCGCCTCTCCAGATTTTGCATATTTAAGGGTGTTGAAATAGATGATATAATTGCCTCAAATTTGGGACAGAGACTTATCAATAGTCTTGGTCCAAATTGGCTTATGCATCAACTTATTCTTCACATTCCAATTAATGATGAACCTAGTGTATGAAGTTTAAGAACCCAATTTGCTCATCTCAGTAACATGACAAATTTTACATTCTTACTCTTAAATTTACCACTTACTAAATGGATATTTAACCGGAGGACCAAATCTAGAACAAAATCAATAGTCAAGGGACCATTTACGGTCAAATTAAAAGTTGAGAATAAAAATTGGTAAATGTCAATAGTCAAGAAACCATTATTGGAATTAATATTAACATTCTTTTACACTTTAATGTGTTCTAACTGGACTAATAAGTCTAGAATTTAGATCTGAAATCATTGGCTTCTTGCCAGTGGAGTGGTAGATTAGTTCATATTCTGTATTTACTAATTACTTCTCGGATTTTATACTGAGTGTTTCAGTTTAAACTACAATTTTGTAGCTGGGGAAACATTGATCAGACATTAATTGGATATATTATGGGTGTGGGTAACGTGATCCTGATTCTACTGTAGAATTTCTTGTTTTAGTTGTGACTACCTGGAAGGAGAGTTAGTCTTACCTCGCTCATTGCCTATGAAAGTGGTTTTTATAATTTTGTTTTGTTTATATAATTGGCGACAATTTATTTGATTCAGGTTGGTAAGCACGGAATAATTATTGAATTCACTGACCCTGACTATAATACAAAGAGAAGTGCCACGTACCTGCCTGATGTAGCTGCCCATGAAGGTGACTAGTGTTTATTTTTTCTGTTTATCGTTTTCTATCATTTTGAGTTTATCACTAACGGTATTGCAGTTGTCTGGTAACCTACAAACCCGTGTGAGAAACGAATTACGCAACTAAGAAGGGACTATTGGTGCCTCCCGTAGAATCACATTTCGAGGAATATGATTCCGGGAGATGTAATTTCATGGAATTGTGGCCGTGATATATGATGATCTAGCATTCGAGTATAATAACTAGTGTTTTAGCCAGGTCTCCCGGATTTGGGTCTGAGTGTTGTGGTTTTTTGCTCTCAGGCTGGACAAGAACTGAAGCAATCGACTCGCTGATGAGGAAGGCGGGCTACAATGGCACCATAACCGAGTCACTTAGGAAGAAGATCCGTTTAACTCGCTACCAAAGCACGCTGTTCACCTTACGCTACAATGACTACGTGGCCTACGTGAAGACGACCAGAGGCGCCACTCCGAGTATTAATGGGGTGAAGCCTGGCAATTGACTGTTGTTTACCCTTTTACAAGAAGTACTCCATCCCAAGAACACATGAAGTTGAAGAATCTAATTTGTTGTTATTGTCATCACATGAAACAAACTAAATTTCCAAGTTCAGGTTAAATGTATGCGTGCACAAAGTTGAGGTTTCTCAGCTTTGCAAAAACAGCTGCCATGGTGTAAGACTCGTCATCCATTGTTTGTAATAAAACAATCTTCAATATTTTCTCATTGTGGCTACATCCTCTGTTTAGCCTACGGGCAATTGGATGTAGCATTATCTATATTTACTACGTTTTATATGAAGTAAATGTTTATATTGTCAAATATAATATGGTGACATCATATTAAAGTAATATAATTGTGTTGGAGTTGAGTGTTAATGTGGATAAATTTCAAGATCAATTGCTCTTTTTACGTCTACGATCTTGAAAAATATGTACTGGAAAGTATAACAATGTGCACTAGAAGGCACAAAGATGTGAATTAATTATTAAAAATTCAACTTACTTAGTAATTAGTGATTCATTCAAGACTAACTTCTCTTAAAAAAAATCTGACACATACGATTTTTAAAAATGATCTTAAAAATTTTGCACTAGAAGGCATAACAATGTGCACTGAAAGGCAACAAACAATATACACTCGAAGGAAGAAACTGCATGCTCTAGAAGAGACAATAATGTGCACTAAAAAAGAAAAAAAAGTACCAGTGATAAAAAAATTTAAAAAGAAAAAAAAGTACCAGTGATAAAAAAATTTAACTTACACAAAATTCTCATAATGTCATTGCGAATTTATTTTTTTTAATATCTTCATTCTGGACTCTTGACCTAGATTGGATCAATGGATAAGATAAAATCCTATTTTTATCTAAGGAAACTTTTGCATATGATCCGTTTAGTTAGCGGGTTAGCTTGCAACTCGTGAAGGTTAGCTTGTGTAACCCATTAACCTATGTGGGTCAAGCCCGTTAGGTCTATATTTTCGCAGGTAAAAGCTTTAGGTCCTAATTCGCCCTACTACGGGACAATTTAGGTTAACCTGCGAAATTCAACCCACTTTGACACTCCTAATTAGAGTATAACAAAAACATGGTGCAAAAGATTTGTTGTTTAACTCATAATTATATTGAATAAATATGTTATTTATTTATTAATTTTGTGATAAGAGAAACTCATAATATATTAAACCTTCAATACATTAAAAATGAACTTTAAACATTTGATATACTAAAAATAAATATTTAGTATATTAACAATGAATCTTATTTCAATAGTCCATGATATAATAATTAAGTAAATTACATTAAGTACATTAAAAATGAATTTTAAAAAAAATGAATATTTGATGTACTAAAAATGAACATTCAATATACTAAAAATGAATATAATTTCAATAGTCTACGGTATTATAATGGAGTAAATTATATTAGGAGGACTCTATGCCAAATAGACCTTAAATTGTACATGAATTAGTCTGAGTATGGCTGGAGCTTAAATGTATTTCTTATACTTAGGGTATCCTTAGGACAAGTCGTGGTCTAAAGAAAAATCCGAAATTGTGACCTAGGGAAAGCAGGGGAAAACTACAAAAAAGTCCTTACTCTTTTCCGTTATCGAAGAGGCGCTCTGCTATTTTGCTAAGGGTGTTCTCGTACTTTGCTAACTACATAACAACCGACGGTCTCCATACCCAATATTCGTCCCGGTGACTTCTTCTCTGCACCTTCCGGAGCAATTTCGCAAGTCTCGCACGCATCTTCCACTTCACCACGAACCAATCGCCATTTCTGCAAATCTTAGGTTCTTTCTCTATCTCTTAATCTCTCTATTGTAATATACTGTTTATGTATACCAGTTATTAGTTGATCTCGCACAAAATATTGCGCTTTGGCGGAGTTCAGCTTATTCTCTAATTTGGACTGATCTTAGTAGCGATTTGTGTATTTTTGTGTTCGTAGAGTTTCTGATCGATTTAGTGATTAAGTTCTACGAATTGTCGAATTTAGCTTTCAACGGTTCTGCAAATTTTCGATAATTCTAGGTGACAATTTGTTTCTCTTACTGTGTTTTAACTGATTTTAATTACCTAGATTTTCCGATCGAGTGTGTGAATTCACTTCTTCCATGAATTCGTTTAAACTTCCCGTATTTTTCACTCCATTAATGAGTTAAACTTCGTATTTTGGACTGTGAACGACTCTTCTCCTTGCTTGGACTATGCAATTTAGGTTTTCTGCATTGATTACTAGAATTGATGCTTATTTAGCCGGTTCTTAATCTGATAATAATAATTTGGGAGCTTTTTGTGCTGATTACTAAGTGCTTTTTTGGTCTAGGTGATTTTTTTTAATAAATAAAAATAAAAATAAAAATAAAATTCCTTGTTGTGGAACTTCTTGAAAAATGAGTTATTTCCTCTATCTATACTCAAAAGCCTTCTCATATTTTGTTTTTGTCCTAGTTTCTATTTTCCGAGGTAGTTAAGCTTCAAAATATGCTTGAGCCAAACAAGCACCAATGCCAATATCTTCTACATTTTCTCTTTAGTGGTTGAGAGTTTATTATTTTACTGAATCGTTGTATGATTGTTATGACAGGGAGTGCTTAATTGATACTTGTCTTGGATTTGACATTGGATTTATTATAGAGAGATGAACCCAAAAGGCTTGATTTATAGCTTTGTTGCAAAAGGCACTGTTGTTCTAGCGGAGTACACCCCTTATTCTGGGAACTTCAGCACCATTGCTGTTCAGTGTTTGCAGAAGCTGCCTTCTAGTAGCAGCAAGTATACCTACTCATGTGATGGGCATACATTCAACTTCCTCCTTGACAGTGGATTTGGTATTTTTCTTCTTGATTCACTTATGTTTAAGTGTTACCCAATTAACATCAAATGGTTTACTTGAAAAGCTTGTCTTTTCTTTATGGCTATGCAGTCTTTCTTGTTGTTGCTGATGAATCAACGGGAAGAAATGTACCTTTTGTTTTCCTTGAGAAAGTGAAGGATGACTTCAAACAGCGTTATGGTGCTAGTATAAAAAGTGATGGTCCACACCCTCTTGCTGATGATGATGATGAAGATGATGATGAAGATGATGATCTATTTGAGGACCGGTTTAGCATTGCATACAATCTTGACCGAGAATTTGGGTATGTTCAGTATCCATTTCATGAAACATGGTCATAGGAAATTAAAGCTTTGTATCTTCTTTATGATAAGTCTAGAATTTTAATTTTGTTCTCTTCTCTGTAGGCCAAGGCTCAAAGAGCACATGCAGTATTGCATGAACCATCCAGATGAAATCAGCAAGCTGTCGAAATTGAAGGCTCAAATAACAGAGGTTAAAGGAATAATGATGGACAACATTGAGAAGGTATTTCCCTTCTCTCCCTAGATATTAGACGGGGTAAATGATTAAATATATCTTAAATGTCAAATTGTGGTCACGTCACTTCACTATAGAAGAGAAAAGTTTACTTTTAGTCTTAAACTATATTGACATTTGCAAAATTAGTCCTTAACTTTAAAATTGCATGATTTCATCCTTCAACTTTTGTAGTAGTATCAAATATGGTCCTTTTGTTAGATTTTGGGATTAAGTGGATGAAGGTCAACTGGCTTCAACTCTTCAAGGGCATTTTCAATGTCTATAGACTATTGTCACTATAGATCCTTTTATCAAGCATCTTTCTAGTGGCATTGCAGCATATTTCAATACTTGCCTTAGACTAGGCTATTTTTAATTGGCCTTTTCTCTCCCTTTTCTGATTTGGGGATGGGGGAGAGTGTGGACTATACTGTCTGCCATGGCTTGTTGTCAAAGACAATTTGTTTGGCTCTAAAAGGTTTTTTAGATTTAGAATAATCTAGGTATTGCATGAATTCTTGCATTTTTTATGCACCGGACTTTAAAGATTGCACTAACCTTTTCTACAAGCAAATGCATGTATTAATGGAAAGTGGAGGTGGTAGGGATGAGGTCAACTTGTATTTGGGTATGGACAGAAATTGATTAGCTTTTGTTCAGGAAACCATATGCAACTGAGCAGCTCTGAATGATATTATTCAATTTGATGACATTATTTTGTTCTACTATTAGTTCATCCTTATGCATTTCATTTTTCTATTGTTTTAATATCCCATATGGCTGTAAACAACTGGCACATCAGATTTCACCCTTCCATTTTTACTACATACTAATTTGCCATGCATTTCTGGTGATGTGGACATGCTTATTAGGAGAAGGCAAAAGATTGATGACAATACCACGAAGTTAGCCCATAGTAGTGCATCTTCACTTGTCAGTTCATAGTGGAGTTGCATGTTTGTGTTTTCCAGTTTTACTCACTTTTAGGTAAGGCCTGGGAGTGTGTTGAATATTTTCCTAGCTTTCACGAAAAGTAAGATGGATACACTAGTAGAGACTAAAATTGAATATTCTCCTCTCTGATTCTTTACAACTACTTCAAGAGGTTTTGAAGCTTAATTAGAAGGAGCATTATATTATCCAAGATTATGTGGGTTGCTCTTATATTGGGGTTAAGACTTAGTTGAGTTGAGCATTATAGTACCCAAGGCTATGGTGATGATTAACCATCCCCGATAATAGCGTCCACCCTAGAGATGAGGCCTTCCATAATAAAAGTAAAGGAGATGTTTGATTTGCTTCATTCATGTTTATGACTTTTTGCACTACAATTTGTGGAAATTCCTTCTTCTTAAGACAGAAGAGTGATAGATTGTTTTACTAAGAACTACAAGTTCACCCCTTTGTTGTCTCTTTAATCAGGCTATCAAGCGCTTTTTTAATCTTGATAAAACTGCCTCTAAATGGATAGTCTTCTGCATCAGGTTTTGGATAGGGGCGAGAGGATTGAATTGCTAGTTGATAAAACAGAAAACCTTCAGTTTCAGGTAAGCAATCTTTATATGTATAGCATTATGTTGTCAATCAAGCTTGGGACTTTAAGTCGACCGATAAATGCATATCTGCACAGGCTGACAGCTTCCAGAGGCAGGGGAGGCAACTACGCCGGAAGATGTGGCTGCAGAGCCTTCAGATGAAGTTGATGGTTGGAGGAGCCGTGATTGCTGTAATTATGATCATCTGGGTCATTGCTTGTGGAGGTTTCAAATGTTGAGGGTCTTAAACGGTGCGGTCTGGTCTGGTATTTAGTATTCTACGAATTTGCTGGTCCTTTTTTGGCCTTTGTTTCTTTTGATGTACAAAAACCATTAGCACATTCTTGTATATGCTCTATAATACTTTAACTGGAACCTTGCGCCCAACTTCTTTCAGACCCTGTTGTTCACCTTGTAGTATTCTGCTGCTTGTGTTCTTTATCTTTTTTATGGGGGGCATGAAACCCTGATAGCTACTGGTTATTACTTGAACCAGTAATTTAGACTGAAATGGCAGTGGTTTCTAATTGGCACCGTGACTTGGTGCACGGTCGATTATGTTTAGAAGTAGTTTTCATCCGATCCCTACTTGTTGGATTGTAATTGATGTTTATATATTTGTTACTGAGATCATTACAAGGCTTTACATAGATTACAAAGTAGTGCAGTGATACTGGGATATATTTATAATTAATTTATTAGGATTAAATAAATTTATTATTAATAATATATTATAATTAAATAAATAATATTTTGATATTTCGAGTCGCTGTAAATTACACTAGCACTAGCGATCCCAACATGTAAGCACTAGCTTTTTGAATTTATTTCTCTTTCCCTCTTTACCATCGAGAAGGTAGTATTTATTTATACTTATTACCCTTTCCATGGCTTAGGAGGGGCATTACAAGTAGGCCATTGGGTGGCGTTGGTTGTAATTAATTAGGGCTTGCGTGTTATACGCTCTAGGGAGCGAATGAATCTTCCAGCTTCACATCTGCCTCGAGACACGTGGAAGCTTGGTTGGCCGAGCTTATTTGGGTTTTTCCCTTGCCATTCGTTCCTAGGTTGAGCTACTTAGTTTGCAATTTTAGAGAAAACAAACATGAGTTTTGAGTTTTTCATAGTCGAGGTCCCACTGTAATAATCTCAGAGGATGCCAAGGGAATTGGTTAGCAGCAAAACGGTGTCGTGGAAGGGGTGGTTAGTGCCGTTGCATAAGAAGCTTCAGACGTCGTCGTTTGAAGGAATTGGTTGGTCAGCAGTTAGTCGCAAGAGTCCTACGGCGTCGTTATCTAAGTATATCTACTGCATACATCCCAATCAGATGGGTAGACTAAGAGGGGTCAACAGATGTCTAGAAACCTATATGAGATGTATGGTGTTCAATAAACCAAAAACTTGGGCTAAGTGGTTGCACATGGCTGAATATTGGTATAACACCAATTTCCATTCTTCCTTACAAAGTGCCCCATTCTAGGCCCTATATGGGTATACCCCTCCCGTGTTGGCTCTAGGAGCTTGACCTTATCAAGTCACTGAAAGGGTGGGGGCTGTGGCTTACAAATCAACGCACAAATCCGCCTTGTATTCCATATTTCTCAGCTGAAAAAGAAGGTAGGAGATCATGTTGCACCTCATATGGAACCACCTCTTGTGGGCCAGGAAGGAGAAATACTTGCACAACCTGTAGCAGTGTAACCCAGTGTTGAATAAAAGGTTGGTCAAGAGGGATAACAAGGCTGTCACGCAAATCCTAGTGCAATGGGTGAATCTACCAAAAGAAGCTGCCACCTGGGAAGACTACTACCACATTATCAAGCAATTCCCTACATTTGATCCTTGGGGTCAAGGATCTTTGGAAGGAAGGGGTAATTTAATAACCTCAGAGGATGCCAAGGGAATTGCTTAGCAGCAAAACAGTGTTGTGGAAGGGGTGGTTAGTGCTGTTGCATAAGAAGCTTCAGACGTCGTCGTTTGAAGGAATTGGTTGGTCAGAAGTTAGTCGCAAGAGTCCTACGGCGTCGTTTATTATGTGTTCAGTTAGTTCCATTAGATTGTATAAAAGAAAGCAGTTATAATGTAATTGGCATGTCCTGAAATGTTAATGAAATTCTGTTCTTCTTCTTCCCAGTTATCTCTTCTCTCTCGATTCTTCTCTCTTTCCTTTCTACTTCTTTGCAAACCCTAGGTTTGTTACACCTACCAGCGAGTTCAGGCACCCATCAGATTGACCTTATTGAAGTGTGCCTTCCTATCCCGAGCTTGGCCAAGGCTTTGCCTCACAGGATCCTTCTAAAGGGAAAATTGCTGTTGCCCTGGAGGAGATAGATGTGGAGGATCTAGACCTAGATGAGAACTTTGAGGGGCCCCACCACCTTACCAATAGGCGGAGCTTTCCAGAACATCGTGCTGGATATCTCTAGCTCGAAATACGAAGATACCTGTAATTTAATAACCTCCCGATTCAAAACCTTTGCTCCTAATGGCTGACAGGGTATGTTAGTGCACTATGAAGCCAAGGGGGGCTTCGTTCTTCACCCCTCTGTATGAGCGTTGCTGATTCACCACAACTTAATTCCATGTATAATAGTGCCTAATGGTCACCGGCTAATCACCTTCTCAATCGGCTATGCCGTTCTAAATAAAGTTCCTAAGTTAGAGCTCTTCCAATACATTTTCAATGTCTTTAGAGGTAGTGGAGAAGCTAAGGGGTTCGCTTGGATTTAATTCGGCCTCACGGTAAGATCACCAAGAAGATGCCAAACTCCATACAAAAGTTTTTGTTTTGTTTTGTTTTGTTTTGTTTTTTTTTTTTTGTTGGTGAAGTTAAAACTTAAAACCAGCCGAGGTAGACTTTATAAACAAGTGGCACTCCAAGGTTAACAAGGTACCAGTTCTCAAGGAGGTAGCGGCTTTGCAAGCGTTGGAGCTTTATGGCTTTAATGATATCAACCTTAGTCTTCCCTATGAGGTGGTGAATGCATAACTTCTCTAACTCGTGCATGGTCTCTCCCCTCCCCTCCCCAGTTGAAGTCGTGAAGAGTGTCAAACTGGTTAAAACTAGCAGTGGTAGTCCCTTAGCGTCCGGCCTAAAGGGGCTTAAGCAATCAAGAAAGGTGTCTCCTGAGGTGTTGGCCAGAATGAAGGCATGACGAAAGAACATTGGACCCTTTGATAGGGAACGGGAGAACATGGCAAACGGGCACACAACCCTATCTCCACTCCCTCAGTTCTAAGGGTGGTATGTGATGAAAACGTAGAAATGCAGTCGGTTACCTTTAGGCCTTGCGAATTGGGTATTGTTTTGGAAGACCATGCTGCTACGCCCATTGAAAACCCCTCATGAAAGACTTCTGCCCCTTCTATTTTTACCTCATATATTGTAGCTTATAAAAACCCTCCAAAAAAATAAAGATGGAAATAGGTTTTGAAGGAGGGGGCGTATGTTGATATAGATCGAGAATTGCTTAGTCATTTTGACATGGGGGTCTTCGAGATGATGAGTGTTGAGGATCAACAGGAGTATTTCATGATCTTGGCTTTGCAAGTGTTTGTCTCTCCCTTAGATATCTCCTTACTCTCAAATATCTCCTTATTTTTAGAACGCTGCCGCTTCCAATATCTTTGTGGATCGAAGTGCCAATTTGGGGAAGGAGTTAGCTCTTGAGAGGGAGAAGGTAGCAGAGCGGTTGTTACGCCATGAACCCGAGTCTACCTTGCAAGGTAGACCCAGGTCCATGTTCACAATTTTAGTACTCTACGTTCACAATTTTTGAACTCTATGCTCACAATTACTGAACTCTATGTTCACAATTTCATAACTCTATGTTCAATAGTATAACACAATTTTTGAATCTATATAACAAAATTGTGAATATAGAGTTCTAAAATTGTGAACATAGAGGTTTTAAATTGTGAACATGGACTTGCAAGGTGGACCCGGGTCCATAGCATAATTTGCCGTGACAGAGTTGATAAGGCTGTTAGCATTGAAAATTTAAATGATACTATTGGGCTGTGGTGGATAATGAATTGTTAAATTAATTACTTTAATTGAGCTAGTTAGACTTATTGATTTAATTGGGTTAATTAAATGGCCCAATGAATATTTAATTGGTCTAATTACTTAATTAAAAGTAATTGGTGTTGGATTGCTGGCCCAAGTTGGTGGAAATATTTAATTGAATTGGACCAGGTCGTTTTGGTCAATTGGGCTGCTTAAATTGACGGGTTTTGACTTGGTTTGGCCTATCAAGAATATATGTGATAATATAATTTTGGGAAGATGTGGATAATATAAATTAGTTTGAAGATAATATAAAATAATGAACCTAGACGTGATGGTGTCCTGATACATTTCTCATATTTAATTCAAATATTTAAATTAAATTGAGAATTATCCAAAATGATAAGTTGGTTAGATTTTTTCTACATCCTCACCACTATAAATAGTGGTTTCATTTTAGAAGAAAGAGAGCTCTGAAGATCTGCATCTCGCCGGGATATCATCTATATCTGCGTTGTGGAATACGCCTGTAGTATATCTGCGTTGTGGAATACGCCTGTAGTATATCTGCGCTGAGGAACACGCCCATAGTATATCTGCGTTGAGGAACACGCCTGCAGTATATATGCGCTGAGGATCACGCCATTTGAATACCGGAAGCCCTTCTTTGAAGATCAAGTTGCATATAAGCCCTTTATCGAAGAACAAGCTACTTAACTCTGGAGGCCCTTCAGTAAAGAACTACTTCCAGTTCAACATACTCTGAACTCGGCATACCTCCAATTCGACACACTTCTAGTTCAGCATATTCTGAACTCGGCATACTAATAGTTCAGCATACCCTGAACTCGACATACTTCCAATTCAGCATACTTCTAATCGACATACTTCTAATCAACATACTTCTAGTAAAGAATCTGAGAACTTCTTACATCTAGATATTGTACCCTTCTCGTTTGATACATTCTTCATTGTAACTGATATACTTTGAATTTTGAATACATACAATTCAAGTTTTTTGCGTTTACAAAGGCAGTTAATTTAGAGCTAAGGAGGACTTGTGGACTGAACAATCCAAGGTCCAGTGACACTTGAGGGCTTCTACCATTTGGTGTTTCATGACTAGGCTGGCTACAATCCTCGGTTTCCATGGTGGCTTCTACTTTTTCAACACCTTGCAAACATTCAAATAATTTCTTCTTTCTCCTCCTCAAACCCCTTGAAAGTTCTTGATTGATAGGGTGTAAGTTTTGGCTTCCTTTTCACCGTGTGTACATACACCAAAGGATTAACATACAACAAACAAACAAACACCAAACTCTTTTAAGTATTGAAATTAAAACAATAAAAATCAAACAAACAAAGAAAACAAACACTTAGACTCTAGCTTCTTAAGAGTCTTAAGCTAGAATAAAAAGTTCCCTCAAATTATACCAAATGTGCCATCTCTGGCAATGGCGCCATTTTTTTAATTCGAGTTTTAAGTGGATTAAAAAGCTAAGATTTTAGTTTTTATCGTCCTTAGGGATGATCTCTATGGCATGATCTTTGAAGAAACAAAACTAGACACAAGGATAGAGAAACAAGTGAAAGCTAAACAATGATTGAATTTTGGAAAAGATCAACAATTGTAAATAATAACTCAATAATGATAAGGAAGGATTTAAGGTGAGGAAACATGCGATTCTAATGCCAAGCCTAAATGATTAAGGGGAGACAACACCACAACCTCGGGTTCCAAGATTTCTATCACCAATTTAGGGATTACAAGTCACTTTCGTGGTTGAATAAACCCAAATGTCACCGTCGACCAAAGGTGTCTAAGGTACATTTCTCAAGGTAGATTTTTCAAAAACGCCAAAGGTATTTTGAACAGACAAAAGGGTCATAATTAGTAGCAAACGTACACCGACGGTTGGAAATCTAGCAAAAAAAAACTCAAAGCTTGAACCACTGGTCATTGCATACTGGATAAAAGAAGTTTGAAATTTTGTTTCCCTCAAACGGAAAAATTTCAAAAGCAGTCTATAAATAACCCCCTTCAAATTTGAATGAGGGCTAGCAACTTTAGCATTAAGTGATAAGTGCAATTCAAGCTTATAAGTAAAAATGTAGAGCCAATGAAGTGAGAGAGAAAAGAGTTTCAAAGATTAATCAAGCTAAAGATTTCCGCATCAAACTTGAAGATTCAACGCCGAGTCATCAGTTGGAGAAACCTAAACAATCTTTATGTTCAAACCAACTTCCTCTACTTGGGCTAAGTAGAAAGATGCGGAGTAACAAGTTAGGTTTGTGAAAAACGTAGACACTTAAAGCTGACTTTGTGATCATGGAGAGTGGTCTCTTTTTGTACTAATCGTTGTAGTGAAAACCTCCTTGGAGTTTAAGGATAAGAGTGGGCGTAGGTTGGGTTTTGGCCGAACCACTTCAAAAATCTCTTACTCTCATTTATTTTAATTACTTATATAATCCTTTAAATAAACCAAACCTAGAATTTTAACAAGAACAAATACATGCAAACTAACTTGAAAGGGGTAACAACTAATTTTCGCTGCACTACTTTGAAAAAGTTTTCAAAAATTTATACAAGTTTATTCAAGCTCCCTATGGACTTGAACCCCTACCTACCAAGGCTAACAATTTTCAAAATAGAAATGATTCTATACTCCTTTTGGAATGAATCTTCAATGAAAAGCTTACTAAAGTAAGTAGTACAATATCAAATCTTAAAATCATTTAATATTAGTTTTCTGGAAGAAAGGAAAAGTGTCTATCTAGTTTAGCGTTCAAATCTTTTCTCCTCTCTCTCAAAAGACTGAAAATAACATATTAAAAATGCACACAGGTACATGTACAGGTACACAGGCAACTGCACGAGCGTGCAGTGACCTGTCTGCGGACAGAGTAGCGTCACGGGCATGCTAACGCTTATGACCATGCTGGAAAGTTGCCATATCGTTGTTTCAGAAAATTTCGCACAATTTCTTCCCGTGCTGCTCCAATGTGACCGTATGCTTCAATTCCATCCTATGTGATCGTTAGCTCCTTAATAAAAGCGCTCTTACTTGATTTTTCTTACCTTCATTGTGTAATTAGATGTAACTATGAACAAAGACACATTAATTTGTCCAGTTTTTATAACTTAACAAGCCAAAATATGCATCAAATGGAATAAAGCAAGGGGTAAAATATAGTCAAATTCAAGTGTGTTGGTCCCGAAAGAGAGTGATAAAAGTCTAAAGGAGGGTGGGGGTGAATAGACTTTTATAAATAATTTGAATTTGGTTAGACAATATCGAAATTAAAACACTTGATAAAATAATAAGTGTTTTATGCACAACAGAATTTAAAACTTGTTTGACGATTGTGTATAGTGTGACTTACGTGTGAAAGTGTATGCAAAGTATAAATAAATGAAAGTAGTAAAAGAACAAGAATTACAGTGGTTCAAAGGTTATGTAATCCTTCTACTCCACTCTACTCATATCTCTTGGAGAAGTTCACTATATCCACCACTACGGTACAAGGTACAATGAATTAGTGATCGAGTGCCTTGATCACAAATCCATCACCAATCTTACAACATCAGTGCTTTGATCGCAAAGCTCACATTGAGAACAGGATTTCACAACTCCGTGTTACTATCCTCTGTCTACCCTCGATAAAGATACTACTTGTTTGAAAAACAAGATTTTCTTCTATTTTCCAACTTAGAGACTTCTGAAGAATTTCTCAATGAATATTGAGTCTCTTTTCTGGATGAAGAATGTAAGAAATATTTTTGAGATTTTTGCTTGCTCTTTTTCATAGGTGTGTGATAGGGATAAACTCCCGATCTACGTAGCCCGACATGGCGTTCTCGGACTAAATATAATTATCGGTCTATTTTAGCATACCGGTCTATCATCGCGTGTTGCACCTTACTGGCTGCTTGGTCTAAGCAGGTCGGTCAGATATGTCACCTGACCTGTATGAGTCGGGGCGCCAAACCCCTCAAGACCTTGACTGACTTGGGAAACCGGGTGTCCAGACCTCTGTCGAGAGATACTCGCTTGTAGTCTTAAACCGTTCTGGAGCTTACATCTGGCCTTCACCTGTAGGGCCGTATTTAGGACCAGTGCATGCTTGACACGCGTAGCACATGCCGCCGGCCCAGAACTTGTCCCCAAGGTCACCTATAAATGACGCATTTAATGCTAGCAGAAAGACTTTTGGCTGTTTCAACTATATAATAGTCAAAGAGACTTGGAACCTTTGACCCACTGTCACGTAGACCGGATTCTCCTAGGGTTACTATACCCATTTTAATATTAATAAAGAGTATTTCTATTCCTATTCCGTATATTACTCTATCAGTGTATTTCTAGTGTACTATTCTTGATGAAGTGAGAAGTTTGCGTCACAGGAAGGGAATGTTGTGCCGGTGCTGGAATGTTTGGAACCTCGGCTTTTGACGGACCAGAATGCTGCATTGGTTCGACTAATTGCGCCTAATGAGGTTAAAGGGGCTTTATTCTCTATACACCCTGACAAGTTCCCGGGTCCTAACGTCTTGTCTCTGGATTTCTATCAAAAGCATTGGGAAGTGGTGGGCGATGAGGTAGTTTCTTTTTGCCAAGATTTTATTGGTTTTGGTCGTTTGCTTGCTCGGGCAAATGATACTCATATCGTTTTGATTCCAAAAGTTAAATCCCCATCCTTGATGTCTGAGTTTCGCCCCATCTCTTTGTGTAATGTCCTGTATCGCATTTTAGCAAAAGTGTTAGCAAATAGAATGAGGGGTTTGTTGAATTCCTTGATTTCTAGTTCCCAGAGTGCATTCATCCCGGGTAGGTCTATTGTTGATAACATATTGATTGCTTTTGAGTCTGCTCATACTTTGAATCGGCAACGGGGTTGTAGGGGAGGGTATGGTGCTCTTAAGGTCGATGAGTAAAGCATATGATCAGGTGGAATGGGGCTTTTTGAGAAAAGTCATGCTGGGGATGGGGTTTAGTGAGCGATGGGTCAATTTAATGAAGGAATGTGTGTCAACTGTTCAGTACAAAGTCTTGGTAGAACAGAAGGAATGGGGGCTTATTAGTCCAGGTAGGGGTTTGAGACAAGGTGATCCTCTTTCCCCTTGTTTATTCATTATTGTTGCGGAGAGTCTTAGTGCCATGTTGCGTGTTCAGGAGAGGGTGGGGGCTCTGCACGGGGTTAGAGTTGCTAGGGGTGCTCCGGCGGTGTCTCACTTGTTTTTTGCCGATGATTGTCTTTTTTTCTTTCAGGCAAACAATTTAGAGGCAGGGGTTATTGAGGCGGTTTTGAGGGAGTATGGGGAGGCGAGTGGGCAGAAAGTGAATTTTGATAAAACATCTGTTGTGTTTGGAAGAAATGTGCATTAGGAGGATAAGGAGGCTGTTTGTGAAGTCTTGGGGGTTCATGAACAACAGGGGAGGGGGAGGTATTTGGGCTTACCTGGCTATGTTGGAAGGAGGAAGAGCGAGATCCTGGGGTTTATCGGGACAGGGTGAGAGGTAAAATTTCAAGCTGGGGAAATAGATTTTTGTTAAGGGCTGGGAGAGAGGTGATTTTGAAAACTGTTCTTATGAGTATTCCAAACTACGCAATGCAGGTGTTCTTGTTACCAAAGGGCTTGTGTGATGAGATTGAGAAAATTATGAACTCTTACTGGTGGGGATGTGAGAGCCGTGGATGTAGGGGGATTAGGTGGAGTGATTGGAGTGATCTTTGTAGACCAAAGACTCATGGGGGAATGGGATTCCGTCATGTTCGAGACATGAACTTAGCAATGCTTGGGAAGTAGGGGTGGAAATTTCTGATGGATCCAAATGCTCTTGTTACTCGAGTTTTTAAGGCTCGATATTTTCCAACTTGTTCTTTTTTAGACGCGAGGGTTGGGTCAAATCCATCTTTTGTTTGGTTAAGTATTCGGGAATCTCAAGGAGCCTTGAGGGAGGGAGTTCGGTGGAGGATTGGGGATGAGAGTTTGGTAAAGGTTTGGGGGGATCCATGGTTGCCCGACTGTTCAAACCCTTATGTTCATACCCCGGAGTTGACTTACTTAAATAATCCTTGTGTACAAAATCTTTTCTGCCCAATTTCTCATAAGTGGGATTATGATTTATTAAGATACATTTTTTGTCAAAGGGATATTGATTTGATTATGAGTGTTCTCTCTCCTTTTGAAAATGTTCGTGATAGTTTGTTTTGGAGTGGTGAGGAGAGGGGAGTTTATACTGTCAAGAGTGCTTACAAATTAGTTACGAGGATTGTGAGGGAGCCGAGGGTGGTGGGGTGGTCGAGGGTGTGGGATTTGAATATTCCCCCAAATGTTAAGTGTTTTTTTTGGACTATGCGTTCTTTGCGCCTACCTACGGGAGATGCATTGTATATGAAACATGTCTATTATGATCAGGTGTGCATGTTGTGTGGAAGGGAGAATGAGACTACCATTCATCTTTTCACTAGTTGTTCTTATGCTCATGATTGTTGGCGTGTGTTGGAGGAGTCTTGGAGTTTAGCTTCTGTAGAATCTCTCCATTCGTGGCTCGAGGAGATGCGGGAGGCTCTTCCAGTAACAATGCTTGAGAAAGTTGTGATGGTGTGTTGGGAGATTTGGGAAAATAGAAACGCTATGCTTTGGAAACAACAGTTTATGGATCCTCATATTGCGGTGCGACATGCTATATCCTTTCGGGAAAGCTGGAAAACTGTTAACAATGTTGTGCATGTAGATTGTCGTGTCTTGGGGCAGTCCGCTATTGCTGTGGTTAGTTGGCAACTTCCTCCTCCGGGGTTCTTGAAAATGAATATTGATGTTGCAATGGACGCTCAACGTCAGAGAATGGGGTTTGGTTGGGTGATTCGAGATGATGGGGGCCGAGTGCAAGGGGTGTTCATGTCAAAGAGTCGAGGGTTTGTACTCAGTAAGGGAAGCTGAGGCTATGGATGCCCATGAGGCGCTGAGTTGGTTGAAACAGAAGGGTTTGCAAAGGGTTATTGTTGAAACAGATGCTCAAGTGGTTACCCGGGCTGTGGAAGGTGGTGATGATCTTTCTCCGTTTGGGGCAATTGTTCAGGACATTAGAACCTTGCTGCAGTTGTTATTGGATGTTTCCTTTGTTTTTGTTAAGTGTAGTAGAAATATGGTGGATCATTCTGTGGCTGCCCATGCTGTTTGTAATACTAAGGAGGGTCTAGTTGCGTATTTAGATTCTAGTCCTCGGTTTATTTCTGTTGTTATTGATGAGACTTTTGTTGATTAATGAATCATTTTTGTTGAGTTTAAAAAAAAAACATGTGTCTCACTTGTGTTATTGTATCCTTCTTTAAGTCTTCATCTCCTTTTATAGTTGTCAATTTGAAATTGTCCGTTGGAAATAAACAACTTCAAATTTTGAATTTTGTACGTAGATCTTGCAGCAGTGATTTGATATGTTGATTTTTTAATACTGCAACTTTATCAGATGTCAGGATGAATTTTGACTTTGTAAGATTTTTGTGATTATGCAAGTAATCTCTTGAGCTTGATTTTGTTGAATTTTTGATTTTTTTGGCGGTGACCCTTAGCTGCTCTCAACATTCATTTTTAATCCTTTGGCTAATCAATTTTTTCTGCTTATTTTCAAAATTTTTTTTTTCTTCTTTAATTTTGATCTTCTCTTCAAATCTCAACTTTTGATGTAACTAGTATTTTCATTTGTGCGTTGTACGAAATGGATTTGTTATAATATTTTAAGAATATTTGGATCGATATACAATTATATAAATTATAACAACGAATATTATAGAATGTAATTCATGAAATAGGTTGGATTGATTATATTTTTTTGATTTTATCATTGCTTGAATTCGAGCAAATAATTATCCAATTACCTGTGCGATGCACGGACAAAATTTTTTATTATATATTTGGATAATAAAATTAAAGATGAAATTATAAACAATTCTGATATTTGAAAGTGTACATTTATTTGATTATAAAATTAGTGTAAAAGTATCACTCAATTGATTGAATAATATATGAGTCACTTGTCTACAATTATCTTTAAAAAATCGATATATAATATTGATGGGGCTATGGGACACCTGTGGCCCATTTTATGGGATAAGTCTTGAGTGGGGTGTTGGCCCAATAAGAATAATGAAAATCTATTGGGCTAAGGGGACAGAGGAAGTTTGGAGTAATTCTACAGTAATTCTACACCACCAAATCACTCAAGATCTTATCTATTAAAGGGCAGGAAGCTCTACTTATGCATGGGGTGCGCTGGATGCAAAGTAGTGGGGTGACATGTGTGTGGCAAAGAATTAAGGCTGCTCGATGTCGTCCGTTTGTCAACAATTCGTGAGCCCTTCAATAGTATAAATAGGGTGCTTTCCCACCCTTAATAATCATTCATTGGTTCACAATCTCCCTTCTGGCAGAGCGGTCTAAGCCTTCTCTCTCCTGTCGGCACACCAGGGTTTGAGTCATGTTGGTAACATATTTAGTTATGTTTTATTTATTAGTTCCCTAGCTTGTTTATTTATTTATTTATTATTCGAGTTGCCATTTTTGGGTCCTATTCAGTTCCTTAGGGCTATAGTATTTATTATTTATGTATTCTTTGGGCCACCATTTTGATTCAATATCTCGGGCTTTATACTATTTTGGGCCTAGCGCCTCGGGTAATAAAGTTGCTTTCTTCCTACCCCCATTCTGTACCCTTATACCCGGTTTATGGTGGATCCGATCCCAATAAGACCATCATTGGCGCTATCTGTGGGGAACGCTACGAAAATCATGTTTCTACCCGTTGTTAGCGGCATGGAAGAGTCAACTTTCTTGAATACTTTGGCTAGGAAGATGGTTTTAAGTAAACATCGGTTTCACCATTCGACCTGGGAGTGTTTCAAGAAGTAGGGTAGTGATCATGCATGCTAGTTAAGTGCTACTTGATCATCACCTGAAATGAGTTTGACTTTTACATGTTGTTACAAATCATGTGTTCCTAGTTTGTACCCATTTTACCCTTTCTTTTTACACAATCAAACTCAAGATACACCAAAATGGCCAAGTCACAAAGCGAACATTCGTCGTTCCTGCAAAAATGTCTTAGCTGGCAAAGCAATGGTCTATCTGTTTCACCAAGGTCGGTTTTACACCCAAGTAATTTGAGAGGTCCGACTAGTACTATAGCTGTTAGAGGAGATGCTATACTCGGTGGAACCAACCAAGGTCTCCTGAGATTCGGACCTAGCGTCCAATCTTTAGCCCAAGAGATTACTAATATCATCGGCTAGTGGGTTGCCCATCAACAGTAAGTAGCGTAGCCCTGCCTGGCCCGATAGCTGGCCATTGACCCCAAACACTATAGCAGATCATCCCTTACCCAACTCAACACTCCACGAGTTAGGAGGAAGGGAACTGCCAAGGAGGGGCCTTAGTGCAAGGGGCCCGATGCCGCAACTAGGGACAAAATGAGAGAAGCCGTCGTGGAGGAATGTCGATACCGTTCATGAGTTTCATGAGTAACCTAACGATGAATTCTCCATTCCCCAACGATTAAGGGCCCACAAACTGGGCAAGCGACCCTAGACCGAATAACAACACCTTGGTGGGCTTGCAAACCGTCCGGGGAGGTAAGAAAAATATTTCTGTGTGAAAAAAAATATTAATGCATATTAAGAAAGTTACCAAAAAAAGGGACGCGGTAGTGGACCTGTATACAGTATAAGTGGTGCCGACGTGAGTTGGAAGCTCTACAGTCTATACAGGATACGCGATAGTAAACAATAGCATTGAAATGAGCTCACAAGCTGGATATGTAGCGTATGGAGGTAATAAAGCAAGTTTCACCTTTATTTTATACCTATCTCCACCTAGGCATGCAGGGAAAGGTGCGCAACCCAGCGTGCAATAAAAAAAAAAGAGATATAAAAAAAAGGTGAGTGGTGCTAGCATGAGGCAGCCCACGGCCCTTAAAAGGCGGTGCTCCCAAGTCAATGGGATGGTATCCTTAAGAACTTGGCAAATACCCCAACGCGTTTGGGCATGCCGGAAAAGTTACGCAACCTAGCATGCAATCAAAAAAAAAAAAGAAAAAAAAGAGAAAAAAAAGAAAAAAAAGATATAAAGAACAAGGTGCGTGATGCTAGCATGAGATAGTAGGCAACCCACAACCCTTAAAGGTGGTGTTCCCAAGTCAATGGGATGGTATCCCTAAGAACTTGACGAATACCCCAACGCATCTAGGCATGCCGAGAAAGGTACGCAACCCAACATGCAATAAAAAAAAGGAAAAAAAAAGATATAAAGAAAAGGTGCATGGTGTTAGCATGAGATAGCAGGCAACCCACAACCCTTAAAAGACGGTGTTCTCGAGTCAATGGGATGGTATCTCTAAGAACTTGGCGAATACCCCAATGCATCTGGGTATGCCGGGAAAGATACACAACCCAGCGTGCAATCAAAATAAAAAAAAAAAAGAAAAAAATATAAAGAAAAAGGTGCGTGGTGCTAGCATGAGGCAACGGGTAGCCAACAACCCTTAAAAGGCGGTGTTCCTGAGTCAATGGGATGGTATCCCTAAGAACTTGGTGAATCCCCCAACGCATCTGGGCATGTCGGGAAAGGTACGCAACCCAGCGTGCACTCGAAAAAAATGTGCGTGGTGCTAGCATGAGGCAGCAGGCAGCTACCAACCTTAACATCTATCCCTCTTCTTAGCGGTCGACTTATTATTTATCCCGCTTCACAGCGGTCGACTTATTACCTATCCAACTTCTCAGCGGACAACTTATCATCTATCCTGCTTCTCAACGGTCGACTTATTATCTATTCCGCTTCTATGCGGACTACATGTATCTGTCCCGCTTCACAGCGGTTGACTTACTATTTATCCTGCTTCGTGGTAGTCAATGAATTTGAATTCTGCGGCTCAGTGGTCGCCTCATCTCGTTTTTCGTTGCACCACTAAGTTACCCCTCGTAGTATGGCTTCTCAATAAGCCCGCTCAAGGTGATGAGTATCTCCGTCCCTCTCTTACAGTTTACATGCGAGAGCTGAGTCATCTTGACGGGCATAATGTGTGGGAAATTATAGAAACTGAGCAGAGTCATCTTGGCGGGCATCATGTGTGGGAGATTATAGAAACCGAGCACCGAGCTTCCCATAAGAAATGAAGAGTTTCTAGACTAGGGATCGAGAGGGTCAAGGTGCGGCGAGCGAGTCTATACTTTCCATGCTCGTTAAAGACGACCAAAGAAAGTGGAGGACTTATGATGGGGCCATGAGACTCCTGGGGGCCCATTTTATGGGATAAATCTTGACCCAACCGCCCAAGCGGGGTTCCATCTTTATGGGTGAGGTGTTGGCCCAATAAGAATAATGAAAATCTATTGGGTTAAGAGGACAAGGAAGTTTGGAGCAAAATAATATAAAATGAAATGTTTATAACGGAATGGATTCTTCGTTATTTATTTATATTACGAGTCATTCATTGACAATTGATTTAACTCGAACATTTTACTTTTTAAGAAAACGAGTCATTGTGTAATCAGAATAATACACAAGAATCATTGCTCCAACCAAATAGGTTATTCGATAATGCTCAGCCGTTGTTAGAACCATCTATTGGTGAACCAACATTTAGTTCAACTAATTTCAATTTAATTGTAAGCAAATTTTTTATTTCAATAGCGTACCTAACTATTTTATATAAAATACAATTTGTAATTTTCCTTCCTCGAGTATAAATAATTGTAGTGGCTGATAGTGAAACATTGTACAGTAGATTTATGGTTTGTTATCGAAGAACACCTATTAATATGCCTAGGAGTGGTAATACAATGTAAATTTAAACTATTTGTAATAAACTTTACATTTTAGTATATACAAATTTTGATTTATTTGTTGTTTAAAATTATTGATTTACTCCAATTAATGTGTTTATTATTATGTACTTATTTGATTTTATTATTTCTCAAAAATATTGCAGTGGTTAGCAAACCAAATAATATATATGCAATTAATATATAAGATTTAATATTATAAATAGGAGATGCATTCATATTTTTGTATTTAAAGTACGAATCATTCTATGAGAATCGTCTAAATACTAATCCTTTTATGTTTTTTAAGAAAATGAGTCGGTATTGCAAATAACTGTTGGTTCTTCAATATTTAATCAAGTTCATTCAAAATTTAGTTGTGAGCAAATTTATTTTTCTAATAGCCTATATGCGCCTATTTTCTTTTGTATAAAATGCAGTCATAAATTTTCCTACTTTCCTTAATGCAGTTATAACAAATTCATTCCGTGCATCGCGCAGGTGGAAATACTAGTTAACATAATAATTATTACTCAATTATATTAATATTTGTGCAATTATTAATTCTTTTATTACCATAATAATTATTAAGTAATTGTGCTAATATTATGCAATTATACTTTTATACGTTCACACACACACACACACACACAGAAATTACAATAGTAAATACAGGGAAGAATATGAATGATATCAAAAAATTAATTGTAATAATATTTTAAGAATATTTGAATCGATATACAATTATAAAAATTATGACAACGAATATTATATAGTGCAATTGGGTTGGATCGATTATGTTTTTTGATGTTATCCTTTATTGAATTCGAACAAATAATTGTCTAATTACTCTTGCGATGCACGGACAATTTTTTTTGGTATATATTTAAATAATAAAATTAAAGATGAAATTATAAACAATTCTAATATTTGAAAGCACACATTTATTTGATTATAAGATTAGTGCAAAAATATCACTCAATTATTAATTGAATAATAATATGTGAATTTGATTTGTGAATTGGAATAATTATCATAATTTTTTAAATCTCCTTTAATTATGGACGTAATGTGTATTATAAATTTCCTTAACTGATTAGATAAAATTTATATTACGGAAAGTATTAATTCATTAATTGCCATAATTTTTAAGATTTTATTTAAAAGTAATCAAAGGAAATCCATGGGTAATTGATATTATTTGAAGTAAAAAACAAATATAAAATCGTCGTAAGAAGGGATTCTCTATATTTAATTACCATAATAAATTTTGATGTTAAATATGGTAGGTAATTACCATGTGTTATTTAGATGGTACCTATATAGATTACCCTAATAAACGAATTAACATATGGATCAGTATTAAAAAAAAAAGAAAAAGAAATGAGGAAGCCTCTTAGATAAGATATATTTGAAAAAGTATTAATTAATTAAAATATAATAGGAAAATTATATTAGGAATCATGCTAATTTTTCCTAATTCTATATTTGTAATTACCGTTATAAACAGATCGGATTTAATAAGAAAATTTAATTATGAACTTATATTAAGAGTTTTAGATTATTATTATCTTATTAATATTAGGGAAATTATATTAAGAGTTTTGAATTATTATTATTAAGGAGTATTATATTATTATTATTATTATTATTATTATAATCTTAACTGAATAGATTTTTAACTATTAGCTGTGCATCGTAAGACTTAAACTAAACCTACAGTATTGTGGAATTAATAATAAAAGCATAAAGTGCCCATGGCTTAATGGATAAGGCGCTTGACTTCTAATCAAGTGGTTGTGGGTTCAAGTCCCAAGTCCCACTGGGCGCTGGGCGTGTTGCTATAAATCTTGTGGACAAGCTTCAATGGTACTAAAAAAAATATGAACCCCGCTAGAACTCATTTTTTACGAGTTTCAAATAGAAACATGCCTACGAGACACCTATAATATGATAACATTTATAGAGGATTGACTAAGAATAATTGATTGCTGATTTTATGAAAAAATATATATGGTTAATTAATAAAATATTTTTTTGCTCCTCACGTCCCCATCCCCTCCCTCCCATACCTAAATAATATAAATATCTAAATCTAACTATATTAGGGAGAAATTTACCTAGGAGTTTGTGAATAAGCACTTGAGTGTTTGTTGGTTGACCGCAGAGCGTTGATATTCCTTAGAAAAATGATAACGCATCAACTAGAGCCTTATAGACCTTTTCCTCGTCTTGGGGATAGGTCGGAGGCAGAGATGAAAACAGGTTCCATTACTAAACAATGAGGAAAAATAGCAGATATACCAGGGAATAATAGAAAATAATGAATGATATAATTGTTCTGTGCTTTTAAGAGTATTTATAGTTCAATTTTAATAGTAAAATAACAGAACAATCTTCATTTTTATATAAATTATGAATTACCGATTTTTTTTGGCACAATCTTCCTTATATTCATATTCATTAGATTAATTAGTAATTTTCTAAATTATGGATCAATTTTCATTGGCTAAAGTGCCATCCCGCACCATGAACCATAAGCAATTCTTCACGCCGCACCCTGTCCTTTCATAAGTGATTATTCGATGCACAAACCATAATTTCTTTTCCGCCTAGACTTTTTAGCAGGTTTTCCTGTTACCCTGCTGACATGGCACCGGTAATGTTGTGGACCTTTTCTTAAAGTCAATTTCCCATGCAATCTTGATAAATGTCATCCCTTCCGTCCGCCTCACCTGCCGGCTGGCGTAGAAAGGCTTCGTCATCACCTTCAACAACACCCATTTCGTGCACTACCAGGCCACCTCACCAAGAGCAACCGCCAGCATGTTCTCCGACATCCACAAGCCCAGCCTCGATATCCGCTAGATCACCATCTCCAATGGCCTCCTGTCGTTTGAAAATTTCAGCGGCCCCCGTTAACTGCTTGAATGCTGATACTTCTTTCTGTATAAGCTTCTATATATTTCTTAGCTTTCTGGACGGAACCACTTTGGTTTTTACCCTTTATTATCACCTCCATCTCTTGCACCTCAAAGGCCGCTTTGGCTGCGATCGAGTACGTGCCCGGAGCAAGTTTACGAGTTGTTCTCTTGTGCTGGAGAGATAAAAAAGATTGTCATGGGTCTTGACAAGAACAATAGAACTCCATGTGATTTTTTTTTTTTGTGATGTACTCATGTACTACTCTAGAGAAGATACTGATGATTTAGTTAAATATATAAGTGGGACAATCCTTGATGACCGTCCTATTCGTGTAGATTTTGATTGGGGTTTCCAGGAAGGCTGACAGTGGGGTCGCGGTTAAAGTGGAGGACAAGTACGCAATGAATATCACACTGATTATGATCCAGGTAGGGTAGTTACGTAAAGTTGGTGCAAAAGGAGTTGGAAGCGCAGAGACAACTAGTGGATTATGGTACTAGATCATTGGGCAACTTCCCATGAAGCTCGATCGGAGAAACTCTGACCATGAAGCTCGACCTGAGAAGAATCCACGTTTCCGTGAGAGTGGCGACTCCGATGAAAAAGATGATGACAATTAGAAGCAATTCCATTAGACATTACCAGGGAAACTCGTTATCGTGTCTGATCTAGAGTTTGCGGCCCTTCCCGTGGAAAGAAATGGAACAAAAAAAGCCTCCTCCCACCCTCCCCCTTTCAACTAAGATTTTATTTCCTATTTGTGGCCATTTCATTTTTAGTTACTTAAAGTAGCATTTCTTTGTATACTGCTTTGCATTACAAACTTGCTGATATTGTGTACTGAAAACTTGGGTAGAGTTCAGTGATCTTAGAGCTGCCTTTGTAACTTCATTTCCTTTATCTCCATTGAGATTCGAACTTCCCACCTTTTTCCTTAGCTCATTTGAGAGGTTGGCTCAAATTTGATTTGTTCTCTGTGAGATTCGAACTACTTATCCTTTTTTCTTAGCTCAAATAAAAACCTTGGCTCATCTTTGAAAACCTTAGCTAACTTTTGAAACCTTGGCTCATTTATAATTTGATTTGCTCCATTACAGATTCAAACCTCTTATCTTATTAAGGACCTTGGCTCATTTATTGCAACCTCATCTCATCTTTGAAACCTTGGCTCATAATAAATCTTTAGCTCATTCATTTTCTTTTGGAAACCTTAGTTCAATGATTTCCTTTGCTCAATATTTTCCAAAATATTTTCCTTGGACTAATTTTCTTGACCATTATAAAATAAAATAATCAAAAAAATAGGGGTCTAAAATTACATTTTGACTCATCAAAATCTATAGAACTTGATGGCTTTATTGGGACCGGGTCCACCATAAACCGAGTATAGAGATACAAAGCCTGAGATATTTGCCCAAAACGGCGGCCCAAAGACTACATAAATAATACAAGCTATCGCTAGGGAATGGACTAAGAATAATACCACAGCTACTAAGAATTGAACCCTAGTATATGAGTTGAAGGTTTGGAACCCATGCCACTGGACCATTGGAGTTAAGTGATTCCCGAGATGATGTCTTAAAGGGAGGGAATGGTGCCTTATATAGTGTAGAGGCTCTTATGGATTGTTGACAAGTGTACGACATCAGATGACCTTTCTTATCTATCCTCCACGTGTCCCTACATGCCCTAGTGTCTTTACCCACATCTTCAGCTTCTCACCACCTTCTCTACCACTCCTCTTTACCCCTACTACCAACCCCCACGGTGGGGGCACCAATAGTGCGCTGGGGTGCATGGTCCCCGGTAGCCACACCATGCCACGGAGAGTCCAGTGAGCCCACCTTGTTGGTCATGTGCCATCCAATAGGGTCCAATCACTACCCCTTCCATACCTCCATGCCATGATCTCGAACCTGCACCAACCCAAACTACCACCCCTGGTAGTGGGGGTGAAATTTGTATTTCAGTGGATGCTTGGACTCTGCTAGCCATGCCACTTCATGGGGAGTTCGATGGGCTAATCTTGCTAGCCATACGCTAGCCGGCAGGTTCAATTACCAACCCCCCTAATGTCATGCTATACCGCACCACTCTACACACAACAATGCACCAAAGCCCACCACCTCAAGAAAATGGGGCGCGGGTGGCATGCTGGACGCCATACTAGGGGCGCGAGGCACACCTCAGTCGCTCGGGGTCAGCGCCCTAACTGACGTGGCCACCCAGGCGGTCAGCGACACCCCCTGCACCACCGCCCCGTAGTACCCTAGAGATGGGGTGCAGGTAGGGTGCACGGGGACGCACCGTGCTGGATACACTCCCTCCGGTGGGGACCATCACCTCCACTAACGACCTACTCCGGTCATTCAGCGACACCCCAAGTCAGCCCACCATCTTTTACGCGTCCTCCCTCCTCCTTTGACTTTGCTGGCAACACCCCTATCTTTTAATATTTTGCTCCATGCTCCCTTATTTTCATATCCTAATATTAGCAATACAAATGGACACCTCGCTTGGGGCCAAGACTTTCCAAATGAAATGGGCCCCCGGGTACCCATATCCCCATCACAAGTCCCCCACTTTCTTTAAACATCTAAATGATTGAATGAAGTAGAACTAAACACCACCTCCTCCTCCAGGTTTCCATCCCCTTTCCAAACTCAAATCCTAGTTCCCAAATTCTCCAAACACACGTCGCACCCCACCACATGGTATTCCGTCGCCAAATGCCATCACTTCCATTATCACACGTCACGCCATTACCACGTGTCACTACTGCACACCACATGCCTTATGGTCTCCAACTAGCCCCCTTCTCTTAGTGTCTGAATTCCTCATCACCAATCACCACGCTATCCCTGTTAACTTATACCCAATCGACCATCGATTCATTGTTTGTTTCATCACCAGGTGTCAAGAGGTCGAGGTGACCCCTTAATTGCCACTTTTGTTACATATGTTCAATGTGAGTAATAGTGGGCCCTGACTTTTGGTGGTAGAGCAATTGTGGCAGAAGTCTGGTTTCGCGAGACACACGAGGGGCATGCTCGGATTCGGGAGTGCAAGGCAGCCTTTAGAGCATCTCACTCTTTGCCACCCTCACTCCTCTGCTTGCTCCTACCACTTCACCTATAGATGATTTTCTTAGGAGTCTTGAGAGTGCTCGTGTTAGGGTAACATCTTCGGTTACGCTTCCCTCTAAGTAGATAACACGCTAAAGTGTTGTCGGAAATGTGGATCCATCAAGAACAATTGATTTTACTTCACCTTCAAGATCCGGTGTCTAAAGCTCAACAGCTACTTCTACATCTCCTTTTCTACCAGGCTTAGTGATGGTTGTGTTTTCTACCATTCCCTGCATTTTTTGACGTTTTGGCTTCCTTGATGTGTTTTTCCTCAGCTGTATCTGCCTCTACACCCAACTGCCCATGTACCTGTACAACCTTTTTTTAGAAAGGGAATGTTTCCATATCGTCAAGATCTTTGCAGCTACACCAATATGCGGGTCGCCTACCCTGTCGGCGGTTTGTTAGGATGACTTAGCTCTCACACGTACCTTGCAAAAAAGAGAAATGGATATTTTCTGCCTTCCCTTCGCATGAGCTCATAGAGATGCCTCACCCCGAGGGGCGCTTCGCGCTAAGAAACATGATATGTCACCCGCTTGGAATCAAGATAATAACATGTTGACAGCTGAGAAACTGGATAATAATATGTCGACCGCTGAGAAGCGGAACAATAATATGTTACCACTGAGAAGTGGGATAATAATATGTTACCGCTGAGAAGCGGGATAATAATATGTCGACCGCCGAGAAGCGGGATAATAATATGTACTAACCATGATTGTGTATGTATGACGTGTGCATGGACCGCCTACCCTGCCTTGCAGGCCCAATACGCGCATGTAAGTTGCCTCTAAAGCAATACAAACCCACATGCTTAAGTAACCCGCGCATGGACCGCCTACCAATTAACCAATAAGATTGTGACATATATACTTTTACACATCTTCATCATTTATTATCATAAGGGACAATGCTATATTTCTCAAGTTTTTTTTTCTTCGTATCAAATTCATGTGATTTTACATTTAGGTAACTTTACATGTAATTAATTAATACTTCCAATTAATTAATACTTCCTTCGTCTCATTTTATATTTCTGGTTCAGTTAACGAGACTTGAATGAAATTATTTTTAATTCAATTTTTATAATATTAAATTTAGTATTAGTATATAAACTTTACATATTTAGAAACTACATTAAATTTACTATTAAACACAAAAATCAAATATAAAAATCATTAAAAAATACTAAAGAAAATAAGCAAAGAAAAAAGAGTTGATTTGGCTAATAAATAGTAAATAAAACATGTAAAATAAGACAAAGGGAGTACAAATAATGTTTATGTTACGACACTTATCAAGATTTTAGTGCAAATGATTTAGAAAAGTGGACTTTTATTTTTGACACAGTACTCATTTCTACTAACAAAGTTAGAAGATTCTACTCTTGTAGTTGTTAGTCAAGGTAACAAAGTTAGAAAATTCGAGATTTTTATCACTCAAAAAATCGATGGTCGAAAATTATATTTTCCACTAATTTCTTACCCTTTTAGGGATATGAAAAAATGCTTGCATGTATTACTAACAATCAAAATAGATTGTTAAAAACAATTAGACAATTAAGTTGTCAAATGATTGTCAAAATTTTGACAAGATTTTAAAAATTAGAAAAAAAAAATCATAAATTGTGTGAAATTTTCCCTGCCCAAGAAAGAAAATAAAAGAACTCAAGGAGAATGTAAGAAACCAAAAATTGTGTTAAGTCATTTATAATTGTAAATTCAGATTTGAATATAACAAAAATAAATAATTAAGAAATGAGATCTAATTAAGATAATGTCATTAACATAAAGTAATGGAATGATGAGAGACTAACCATCATGAGATAGAGTACATAAATAGGAAATATAATAAGCAGTCCTATTGCTATGAACCCCATCAGACTCTAGAAAAGAACTAATAAATAGTACCAATTAATAATCATGAGAAGCTTGTTTAAGATCATAAAGTACTTTATGCAATTTAAAACAAGGAAATGATATGATGTTTTCCTTTTTTAGGTGAGGGAAGAAACTCACCGTTACTACTTAAAAGTGCATATTGAATAAACTCTACTTCTATATAATAGCTCGCAAACCGTATAAGAAAGATAAATCGTACTAGGAAGATCTTGTGCTACGGGATAGATCGCGAGGAATTGTCAAGAATGCATGCTATTAAATTTATTTCATCATAATCTTCACTTTCTGTTGTGACAATAAAATTATGGGTGAGGTTTTCTCTTGAATTCTTATTCGTAAGATCATGAGGGAATTGTTTAGAATGCATGCTATTAAATTTATTTCATCATAACCTTCCCTTTCTGTTGTGACAATAAAATTATGGGTGAGGTTGTGTCTTGAATTCTTATTTGTAAGATAACTCGAGTCAAGATGGAAATGTAATACTTATGCTAGATAGAAAATGTAATACTAAATGAAAATAATACTACTTTTCGTCACTAAGTTATACTATAATTGTAGCATTCATCTTAACTTGTTGATAGTGCCCACTTTTCACACCTAAACTATAATTGACATTGCAAATTTCGTCATTTTTCGAACAAAACATTAGAGATGAAATTTGCAACGTCAGTTATAGCTTATATTAGGGGCATAAGTAAGCACGACCTATTAAAAAAAATGATGAAGTTTGAAACGTTAGTTATAGCTTAGGAACCAAAAGTGAGCATGACCAACAAGTAGGAACGAATCCTACAATTGCCCTGCTATAACTTAGGGACAAAAAGTGAAATCTTCCGTAATACTAATCACGAATAAATTATTTGTTACTTATAAGAGAACAAGTAATACTTTTGAGGGAAAAATGTAATACTTTTAAATCAAAGTGCAATATTTAGGACTTGAATAGTTACTTATAAGAAAAATCATAATACTAATCATGTATAAGTTGATTGATTGTTATTTATATATAATATAAAAAAAATGTAATACTTTTGTAATATTTTTAATTCAAAATTTAATATTAGGGTTAAAAAATTACTAATGAGGAAAACTCCACCCATGTGTCGCACGAATAAGGAACCCTGAGACAGGCTCATAGGATATTTTGCCTAAAATTCTCTATTTCATGAACTGATCCTATCACAAGTTTAAAAAGGAATTCACCATGTAACATTGAGCATTCTTAACTTCTGATCTGCTATCCGATGACAAATCTCAACAAAAACTCTTAAACTATTATTGAAGATGCAACAAATTAAAATTGAATCACGTACTTTAATTTTGTGTAATATATAGCAAAATCAAGAACTAAATGAATCATAGTAAGATGGACTAAAGGTGTTATGTTGTATTCAACTAGACTAGAATATACCCATAGCTTTTTTGAGTTGCAAAGCATCACAAAAAAACACATGGACCAGAAGTAGGTTTTTGCAGACAAAGATCACACAATCTGGAATATAACCAAAACCCTTTTAAGGTTTCCCTATCTCAACCATATTTCTGGAATCTCCATACCTACCACTACTATTTGAGACAGTGTACTAAGTAAATCTCACCATATAACCCTAATAAACAAAAGACAATTACAAAGAAGTAAAGCAGCTTATGTTGTGATTGGCTTAAACCAAAAAGACCAATAGATCACTCCCACAGAGAGCAGAACTTGAAAATACCCACAATAAAAATAATAAAAACAGAAATACATGCTTTTTCATCACACATACTACATCTCTTCAATTTATGTACAAAGAGAAGATAATTCCCAACAGACAGATCTCAACAACCTCAAATTCACTTCAATTCCACCCTGAAATGCCACCAATATTTGTGGTTAATCTTTTTGAATAGTGTCGTTAATGGGGCAAGTGTTGATTAGCACAGAAGGGAAGGGGTGATGATGGTGCGAGGTTGAAGAAGATGGTGACGTGGCAGGAGTGATGATCTCTCTGAAGTAAAGCTCGCCAAACATGTCAGTGACCAAAGGGTGCTGATTAGGCGGCGCTGGAGATTGGTGCTGAAGGGACAACCTAGTTTGTGTTTCTTGGAAAGATAGGACTTGCAGAAGCTCTTTGAGGCTATAGGAATCTCCAGATCTAGAACCCATCCTTCTTCTCTATAATCTCACCTATCTATCTATCTCTCAAACTTGTACAGTTCTTGAATTTTAATTTGGTCAATGGAATAAGCACTGCGGCGCACCTTAATGTAATTTATAGGGGGGAAAGAGGTGGTGTGGGGTAGAGAAATCATATCATTTCTTTTTTGGGTAATATGTCTCACCTCTTCTGTCCTAAAAAAATGTGGAGAAAGTGCCCAAGAGTTAGGTAGTGGTTTATAGCCGTGACTTTGAAATCTTACTGAAAACATTAATGAGAAAAGTGTCTAGAATGAAGGTAGGTGTGTATTGAATCATTGTGTTCGCATTACGGGTGAGCATTTCAGTTTTCGATTTGGTTTTTTTTTTTTTTTGGGTTTGGTTTCAAATTTTTGTTCGGTTTGATTTCGATTCAATTGAGAACTCAAACATTCCGATCCCTAGCTAGTTCTCTTGTGCACATAATTATTTATTTATTTTTCACTAATAATTTAAAGTTGAAAATCTAAACAAGTAGTCCACAATGCATATTTAATTTCAAATTTCTCAATCTAAATTAAGTCCAAATCAAACCGACTTCTCCACTTGAGTCTGCCATCGGACAACGACATCACAAACTCGCAAAAAAAGAAAAAAGAAAAAATGAGAACAAAGAACAATTGTGAAATTTTGTAGGGATTTAGTATATACATTTGGGTAAATTTGTAACTATAAAAGCATTTCGCTATAAATAAAATATATAATTATTTAATATATATATATATATATATATATATATATATATATATATATATATATATATATATATATAAACAAAAATCATTCGATTTTTTTTTATTCGGTTCGATTTTTAACTGAACTGAACCAAAATCATTCAATTTATAAAATATAAACCAATCGACTTTTAATAATCCTCGGTTGAAATAATCCAAACCAAAATGCCCACCCTAGCGGGCATGAAGACTAGGGTATGACTAATAGGCTGATTACACGACTCACGATTTACTTCTGTAGTAGCTCTAAAGATAAGGCCAAGGTCTTATAAGCTTAGAATTAATAAGGCAAACTGAATTCGATCAACTTAGTATAAAGTAAAAATGCGGAGGAAGTAAATCCGGGACGCGTATATATGGCCTTATAACAGGTTGGAGAGATCATTATATTTTGGGATCTATGTGATGTGTCTTTACACACTACTAGAAAGGGTTATTATTTAACAACACAAATTTGGTAGCAGTAGATTTTAGCTAGATCCGAGATGCTTCACTTGGCAAGATAGGTCTTTTATTTGCGAGAGCTTGATTGGGTACCTTTTTATTGTCTAACATATATTATATAAATATAAATGCGTAATTCAATCATTAATTTGACATTTTAATTGAGATAAAACACATTTTTCAATTTGTTATCAAATTCAATCACGTACATGCACAAGGTTATGGCTTGAAAATATTTTAATAACGGGTATGTAACATATATATAAATAATATGAGGCTCATAGTCATAATTAATTTTTTACGTGGTTTGGTATTATATTGGAATAAACCTATGGAGTACATGTAGAAGAGAAGATGTTAGTCTTTTCTAATCTAACCCATGACCTTTGATATGACTTTGATACTAATTGAAACATGTTTTCCATCTTAACTAAAAATCTAATAAGCTAATAGTTGGATTGCACATTTATATTTATATATATTATATGCTAAACAAATGAATCCTGATTTTCATATCATTTCTGCTCGTGTCAAGTTCACCAATATTCGTTAGATCTCCTATATAATTTGATCCAATTGTAGCTTAACGTCAAACTAATGGAAATTTGAGGGTTTCTTTTGGGTAATGGAAAGTTGAATTGAGGTTATAAAGGGTGATGCAATCAATCTCTTTCTATCATGTCAAGATATGATGGAGAGTTACTATTCTCTATGCATGTCCAATAACAACAAATATAATTAAAAATTGCAACCAGCTACTAAAATTAATATCGTCAATTTCGTCTTGTCATGTCAAGAATAAGTGCGCGTAAAATAACTCTCAGGTCATTTATCAAAATTAGATAAATAATAAAATGACAATTATTAGGCATTCTAGTCTTTCCAAGTTGAACTATTAAGAATAATTAAGTTGCCAAAGACCTTGTGGTCTAGTGGCACCCGGTGTCCTGGTTAACACTCTACATGGATGATGGAAGTAGATTCGAGCCTCAGTGAAGCAATACTACATTGTAACACAATCAATAGTACTAAAAAAAAAGAATAATTAAGTTCATCACAATGATATATGAACAAATTTAAAACAAATCATATCAAACTTATATTTATTTCATGTAACATCGCTATATGAGGATATTAAGCCTTGTGTGTGGTTATTAATGAGATAATTATGACAAATTGTGTGTTGAGCTGACAGGTAACATTAAACCTTGTGTGGTTGTAGATGAGAGTTTTGCGTAGAGATGACAGGTAACATGCACGCAATGCTTAGGCAAACATGGAACGTCAATTTCCTCATTAGTTTTTCATCCCAACAATGATTACACTTATCCTCCTATATATCAAAGTGTTACCTAGTCAATATTTCATCAAAGTAAGCACAATGCAACATTTTTTTAAAGTTTTGGCTGCCTCCACATTGAGCGGTAGACGTGTTATACGTACGTTATCAACTCTTAGGCTCTGTTTGACACGTTTAACTGAAAAATTACCTGAAAGTTTGAAGGTTAAAAGTTAAGTAGACAAGTAGCTTAGCTAATAAGCTAATTACTTGAAATTAAAGTGTGATAAAATTAATTGTTGAATTAGCTGATAAGTGTAAAAAGACATAAAAGAAGAAACTAAGATATTATGATTTTGATTAATGAATAGTAGATTGTGTCATTTTTGTAAATTAATAAAGATAAAAAAGTAAGAAAAAAAAAAGTTAAAAAGCCATGAGCTTATTTTAAGCTCCCATGTTTTACCAAAGGGCTTTATTACTTTATTTATAGCTTAAAATGAGTTATAAGATCTAAAATAAACTCTACCAAACAGAGCCTTAATATATGATGACGGGTTGCTTAAGGTGGTAAACATTATTTATTTTGTTTAAAATAGGGAAAACGACACATTTTTCCACGAATTATATGCATATGTCACTTTTTTTTCCATGAACTATTCATGTATTCACATTTTTCCTCAATTATTTTAAAAGTAGTCATTTTTTCCATCTCTATTAACAGTTTTCATATCATTAAAAATAAATGCAAAAAAGAACATACACCATTTGCATATAATATAATTATAATTTTAATCTAATGATATTAACAAAATTAAGACTTAAAAGAAAAATTTAGTAATAATGAATTATTTGTTTTTAAGTCTTAGCTAGCATTAGTTTAAAATTATAATTATAATATTTACAAATGGTGTTTGTTCTTTTTCGCATTTTTTTTATGATCCCTACATATAAGTAATATTTTTTTTTGAAAAATGTAAATAAATAAAAAATATATTTTGCCCTAATTTTTAACTGTCTAAACTCCCATTTAACAGAGAGATTAGAGAGGGGGGAAAATGATGACCACTTTTAAAATAGTTAAGGGGTAAATGTGGATATATGAATAGTTGTGAAATAATTCTATAAGTATATATTTTTTGTTTGATAACAAGAAAAAATTGCAATTACCGTATAAGAATATGTATATACTGAGTAAATCCTACTTCTATATAATAGGTTAAAAATCACACCAAAGATAAATCGCACAAATTAAACCACAATGATGCCAAGCACCTTGTGCTCAGATGGCAGAATAGTGGCATATGGGAGGTCATGAGTTCGAGCGGCGATATGTGCTCCAATAGGTATATAGGCGATACTGACTCTTTGTCCTCCAATAGGAAAAAACAAAACCACAATGATAATTCAACATAATAAATTGAACTCACAAATTCACAATGATATAACCTGTTCTAGTACTGCAGTTACATTATTGATAATTAACGTAATGGTAACGTTGGAATATAGACAAGAAAACACCCACGTGATATCCCATAATCGCGGCTATGATTTTGGCAATATTGTGATCGAACACATTGTTTTCCCCAATAATTAACCCAAGGGTTAATATCAAGTTTAGTTCTCAGGTTTAATAATTTTTAAAATTTAGTTATTGATATATAATTTTACTTTTTTTTTTTTTTAATATTATTGACCCTGTTACATGTAGTATCTGTCCATATACTTTCTCGCCCAACAAAGTCAATACTTTCTCAACCTACTGAAGCCCTCACTGAGGCTCGAACCCATGACCTCCCACTTGGGAGAATCACTTTATGCCGCTTGACCACAAGGCCTTTGACAACATGTAATTTACTTTAATTGTATGGTTTTATCAAATTCATTAGTCTTTTTTTTTTTTTTTGGTAAATTCACCGAGTCTTTCTCGGTCTGTGTAATGATTTGGGTCCGTTTAAGAGAAATCGCCGATTGTAGGAATCGGACTCGAATTCTTCCAAAATTAAGCTCACTTATCACTTGAGTTACCCCATTAGATTAATTTATTAGTCTTTTGTCATGTAATATGTGAGAAAATATCATTTTTAGTCCCTCAACTATAATACATGTATCAATTTTGGTCCTTGACTATTAAAAATTTCAAATTAAGTCCATGACTATTCAATTTGTATCACTTTTGGTCCTTGACTATTAACATTTTCAAATTAGGTGCATGACTATTCATTTTGTATCACATTTGGTTCTGCCATTAAATTTTCCGGCCAAATTTCTGGAGAAGTCATCGGGGGTGACCGCGCGTTTTCTATTTTTTTTTTTTTTTTTTTATTTTTAAGTTTTTTTATTTAAAAGTTACAGAGTATTAAAATAATTTATAAAATAAAAATTAAATAAATTAGTCGGTCACAAGTGACTTCGCCGGAAATTTGGCCGGAAAAATTTAACAGCAGGACCAAATGTGATACAAAATGAATAGTCATGCACCTAATTTGAAAATGTTAATAGTCAAGGACCAAATGTGATACAAATTGAATAGTCATGCACCTAGTTTGAAATTTTTAATAGTCAAGGACCAAAATTGATACATATATTATAGTTGGGGGACTAAAAATGATATTTTCTCTATAATATGTTCCTCGCAGTTTGAATACGATCTCCTATATCAATATCTAACAGATCAGAGAGTGGTAATAAATTCCATTCAAATCCTAAACATGAATTATATATCATATGATGTTCGATTGAGTTCAGAATCAGAGTTTCTACATATTATTATATTACTGCCACATTTAGATTTTGATCTTTGATCATCATTGTTAAATGAGATTGCATTGGCTGTTCTTCGCCAAATATAGTATTGATGGGTAATTACACACAAAGAACTAATTGGTATAGCTGGTCCGTCAAGGAATCACCCAACTAGTCCGTCATAGGATTCATAGCCATCAACTCAACAGGAATAAATCACTTGTGATCAACTGTACCGCTCGTACCGATAAGCCTTGTGACAAAAAAAGATGCTCTCGGAAAACTTTTGGAATCGTCGAAAAGCCACCCGACCAGTCTGCCGTAGGATGACCGGTCGGTCTACAAAGTGACGCAACCTGCAAGCCGAAAACCTAACTTATCTTGCACAATAAGCAATGAGCTAGTCCAACTTGCGCTTGCAGGGCGCCAATTGATAGCCTGCCTGCATAGCGGCTCTTCAACCTCGACCAGTCAACCTACGCGTATCCTGCGGACCGACTTAGCTAGTATAAATAGGAGGGTCTCCCCCTCACTTCTCATCTTCATCTCATTGTAACAACTACTACTTGCTACTTGTAATATTCACCCTGTAGTAGCAAACTGTTCATAAATTGCACCCTGCAATTGCAACCTGCACTATTTTAGCAACCTGTTTGTAACCACTTACTACTTGTACTATTATTCAGCCTCAGACTGCCCGGATGCCCTACCGTAGACCGACCAGTTGACCTACGAGCCCTCTCTCACTTGTTCACAAAATATACGTATTCGTAGTGTAATCGTAACTCCCAATTCCATTTACGCTATCAAGTATAGATATATTTGAAATTTATAAATTTACACTTAGAGGTAACAATAAGGAGACAAATTATATGATTAGAGATTAAATTTGGTAAAATCATGGAGGTCAGGACTAAAATGTGACGAAATTATCTGTTGAGAATAAATCTAATACCACTCTCTCCTTTCTGACAAATTGGAGATTGGCAAATGGTATGGAGGAAGGCAATACAAACGTGCGAATTGTTGAGGAAAAGTGGAAGACCCCAATGCCTGGCAGATTAAAGCTTAATACGGATGTCAGTTTTAATGAAGAAAACAGTACATGGGTTTTGGTTGGGTACTCCGAGATGATGGTGGCCGTCTTTTGGCAGCCAAGTGTCTGCGAGTAGCGGGCAATTATTCAGTGAAAGAGGCTGAAGCGGTTTGTATCCGTGAGGCTCTGAGCTGGTTGAAAGATACGAGATTGGGTGATATTGACGTAGAGACAGATTCCGAGCTAGTTTACTTTGCTTTATGTTCAGACTCTTTTAATTCTATTTTTGGATTTATTATTGACGATGTTAAGAATTTGGCATCCATGATAAGTGGTGTTGAATTCCGTTTTACTAAGCGATCTGCGGCCCACGCTGTTGCTCTGGAAGCCGGTTCTGTGACAGGTTGCAGGGAATGGTTTGATTCCCCTTCGTTTCTTGTTGATTGTCTTTCCTATGATTTAATGCATTAAGCTTTTCTTCTCAAAAAAAATTGTCACCAAAATTGAGAATTAAACCTGGTATTAATTTTTGAAAATAGTAGAGCTCAGTTAACATATGTTTCGTCATTCACCAGATTTGAACACGATTATGCATTTATTAGTGGAAAAGAAAGTGGTTCACCACCATATATGCCATGTCATTCTTCTCAGTACCATATTGTCATTACTCTCTATTGTGCCATCAATCTTGGCTTTCAACTTGATTGCAAAGGGAAGTGAATTGAATAATAACTAATATCTGAAAAGAACCTTCGTGCTAGAATGTGGTCAATATAGGTTACATCAAAGATATATAAATGATAAAATTGATCCTCTTACACACCTAATTGATGTTGAGGTCAATAATTAGTGTTGTTTTTGTCCCAATTTCTTCGTATATTTACCAAAAGTTAATTCCTCTAAATTTTGAGTACCCAATTACCCTGTCACTAGCCTTCTATGAAATCCATGGAGATCCTAGTCCAAGGTGCGTAGCTATTCATGGCTTGGTACAAACTATGTATTCTGTTTAGAGTGATCTGATCTATTAGACAGGCAATGCAATGAGGTTTTCCTTAGCAAAATCATATCATCAAATTCATAACTATGCACATACAACTTAGCTTCTTCTACCCATTTAGGGTTGACTCCAGTAATAGCACAAGATGATGGCTCAATATCTTCCATTTTTGAGTGAATAGAGAAATCTAACCCCAATTGTTTGATCAAACATTTTTACTAGCTGGAGTGTAGTGCTGATTTTTTGCTCTAACAAGAATTTTAAACTCCTTGCATAAGCACAACGCTCATTCCATTGTGCCCTGCATCAGATAAGCCTGCATAAAATAAAATATTGAAATAATCAATAAGCCTGACTGCTCGACAGGGCTAGCCCAAAACCGAGCGGGCTAGTCCGATTGACATCCCTACATAGCACTAGAGGTTGTAGTGATCTATACAATATTTTATAATCTTGTAGAACCCTTAGGTTTGTGCAGAGATTTAAGGAGGATTCTAGAAATTAATTTCTAGTTCTAGGATCTAGTAGATCTTCACCGTCATTTAAGGGGGTGAAATGGTATAAATACCCCTCAAGGGCTCCTCAGTAATCATCCAACAATTATAGCAATTCAGGAAAAAAGTAGCTAAGGTCATAGCAAATTTAATGAATTGAAGAGTGATTTCCCAATTTTCTAAAATGACCATTAACCTCTAAACATTATAAAATCTCCAATATATGTTAAAATCTCCACTATATGGCAATTCAGAAGGAGCACGGAGTTATAAAGTAAACCAATAGAAAAACTCAAGCATACATAAATAAACTATGACACATTGAAACATGAGTACACATTGAAACATAAATTATCAAAAAGGCTGACTAGGCTAGTAAAAACTTTCTTCCTTTATCATTCTTTAATAATAGTAAAAACCCTTTTGGTTTATCATGATCTCTTGTTGATTGTGTAACTCCAAAAGCAACCATTCTCTCCCTTCTCATTTCTCAAGTCTGCTAAATCTATAATCAACCCGACGTTGTGGTGAAGTTTAGCCCGTCAGGCAGAAGAATATTTCCCTTACTTTTTCTTCACAAGGTCAAGACTCTGCTCTTGCTTCCTGGAATAGAGGGCAGACTCTGATTTTGATTCTTGAAATGCTGACACCTTAATCTCTTTGTAGTCATTGAAACCCATTCTCATGTTTTGGGCCGCATCTTTGATTCAATAGGAGCTGTGATACCTTGTTCATCCTATTGACTGGTTAAAAAATGGTGAAGATTGTTATTGTTGTAAAAAATCACTGAAGAATAAATGATTTTTCACAACACGTTATCAGCACGAATTGCTCCGATCCATATCCAGTACCATCTCCACCTAAAATATAGAGTGAGATCTGAATTTTCAATTTGATCAAAGCTGTTTGCGGTTTTGATTTTAGTTCTTCTATACCATCAGTTCTTCCCCAATTATTCACGAACTGCATTCTCGTGTATTGGTATTGATGATCATCGGATTCCTTCGATTCGGCGGGAGCTTTGGGGAACAGAGAAATATATGATTGGAAAAACTGGCATGTTAAGAATGGTTCTTGAGATTTCAATTCCGATAACAGTGTAGAAGAGGATGATACTGATATAAAGACAATTAATAATACTTGTGCAGAAGAGCCAAGAAATAAAGCCAGTGATCTCATTATGTTAATCATAAGCAGCAGCGGGATCAGATATGGAATGTACAACATAAGCAGCAGCGGGATCAGATATGGAATGTACTGTGAACTCATTCATGCATTCACTTACATAAAAATATTTTGGTATCTACCAATATCTCAAAGCTGTTATTGTTTCTTTAATTTGGTTTATATAAAAATAAAAAAAAATATTATATTACATATAACATGTGGTAGACAAGGTAACCAAACATAAGTATTTATATTGATTGGAGTAGTTGATTTTCTTATAATGAATTAAATTTAATTTGGAACAAAATTTTCATTTGATAGCGGAACATTAAGATAGTGTGCATGAACCAACACAAAACATTGAAACATACAAAATTTGTGCAAAAGAAAATGAAAGCTAGATTTATTATGAAATGGCTTCATTATATTCCTATGAAAAAATAGTGTTATTAATTATTTATAAATATTTGATCATTAAATATTCATGATGATCTTGAACCTATCTATTTTACATATCGATAATGTCTTTTGTGTTGCATGTGAATTGTGATATATAAAACAGATAAAGTTATTGTACATGGACTAAATTAATTATATATGTCTAAAAAATAACAACTCGATCTTTTATCATTATATTATATTCCTTCTACCCATGTCATATGCTATGCTATTTCTACATGCCAGCATATATATTACTAGGTAAACAAGTCATTTTAAAATTAATTATTTGCATTGTTCATGAACTCAATTGTAATTTTTTTGGTAGTTCAATGACCCAATTACAATTTGTTGGGTAGTTGGATGACCTATTTGATCATTATTTCTAAATTTTATATTATTAATACTAAATTTAATATTAAAAAAAATTAAATTATAAATAATTTTAGTCAAATCTCGTTAATCGAACCATACACACAAATAAGACGGAGTGAGTATTTGACTTAGGAAACAACAAAACCAGAAAAATACAATACATGGCAAAAGTATAAGTATAAAAAATATGAGTTTATATTTGCAAATATTTTTCTTTAAATATGCATAAACTTGTTTAGTAATTTATGGTTAGAATCTTTTTTTCTTAAAAACAAAACAAAAGCTTCATTAAATCAAATGTTCAAGAAGAAATGGAAGATAATCAAATAAGAGGACCAGTTTGAGAACGAGCAGCTTCCGCCAAAAGTTTAAAAAAAAAATTAGAAAAAATAACTTTACAATTTTTATGAAGTTTCCCTAATATTTGAAAGTTTTCGTCCAGTACAATATACAACTATTCAAGTTGAATTACATCGCAAGAGATTAATGGTTTAGTATATTTGGCAGAAATTATTTCAAAAATTATAATTTGTTTTAAGCTATTTTAGTCCAAGTTTCAAAAATAAGTTTATAACTGTTAATTCTATTTTTTTTTTTAAAGAAAAAAGATCCCATCTTCTTCATTTTCAAAAGTCTCCCTTCCTCTATTATTTTTTTCTCATTATTTGCATTTACCCTCCATCCAAACAATAATACATAATATATTTTAAAAGGTTAAGGCTCATAATCTTCTACACCCTACTTTTGTGGTTGACCTTTTCACCTTGTCAACACATTTGCTAAGCATTTCATGCGCATCTAGAATATGTGATCAAGGGCGTGGCTTCATGTCCTTCTTTTCCTGCATTTTGTGGATGTCATAAGGGAGGTCTGTTATATCTGCTAGTATATAACAGACCTTCCCAGTGCTGAGAGGATCACTCACTGAACACTTTCTTCCTTTGCTTTAAATTTCTTCCTCGCTATACGTTTGAGTCAATACATATTTCGAAACAGGTTTTGTCCTGTGATTCTGTGCGTACCTGTCGAAAGCATAAAGATTACCCTAGTCGAAATGCTTTTAAGGTAGTGGTCTAAACACGACACAGACTGTCCATACTTCATAATTCCTCTTGTGCTCTCAGCTCAGCCTACAGTAACTTTTCACGAGGTTCATAAACATGCATTGTGCATACACCAAAAAGTCCAACAGTTAAAAGCATTTATCCAGAAACTACGCAATGGTGATGCCAACCAAATCATCCTCTGATGTTACCGTTGTCGAACCTCTCACTGGCGGTCTGAACTACCGAAGATAGTCAGCCAAAATCATCATGCTCCTTGAAGTTCAAGATGTTGATTATGTGATTTATAATGTCATGCATCTTTCAAAATAACAACAATCTCCACTTCCACGCAAACTGAGAAGGTAGATTCGTAGGCACCTACAACAAAGACCACTGATCCAAAAACTCCTGCAACAAAGTCTTCTGATGAATCTTCACAGGTTAGTGTTAAATTTGAAAAAGATAATAAGATTACCTGAGCAATAATTCTGCAGCTAATGGCAAACTCCCTGTTCGACATGTTTTATGGGCATAAGTCTGCCAAGATCATTTGGGACTTATTGCGCCAGAAATATGGAACTGATGATGCCGGTAGAAGAAAATACGCAGTAGGGCGTTGGATGAACTTCAGAATGAACGACACCAAGTCCATCGTTGAATAGGTACACGAGTTTGAAAATTTGGTTGCAGATATGACAACCGAAGGAGCTGAAGTAAATGACGTTTTCTTAACTGATGCTCTTATTGAGAAATTACCCGAGTCCTGGTTAGATTTCAAGAACAAGATGAAACATGAAAGACGCGACTATATACTACAACTGCTGGTAAACTATCTGAACATTGAAAAAGAAAATCGCCTAATCCTCAGGTCAGCTACTTTTCCTGATAATGCAAAAGCTAACGTGGTTGAAACAAGTGATGGTGCTGACAGACCAAAAGCCAATGATCGTAATAAAAACCACAAACGGGGCTCCAATCCAAACAACAATAACCAGTTCAAGAATGGCAAAATTCATAAGAAGGGAACAGGTAATGGATGCTTTGTTTGTGGAAAACAAGGTCATTGTGCTGCACAATGCTACTTTCGTAAAGGAGTGAATCAAACATGAAAAAAAAAAACAGATAATGGAGGACCCAAAAGCCAAGCGCACCTGATAGAGGACACAGACAACACGGAAATAGTAGCATCCGTGATAACTGAAGCCAATATCGTTTGAGATCCAGAAGAATGGGTCGTGGACACTGGAGTATCTCGCCACTTCTGCAACAACATAGATATGTTCAAGGTGTTTGAAACTAACACTGAAGGAGAACAAGTGTTCATGGGAAACTCCAGCGTGTCCCAAGTAAGTGGTAGGGGTACTATAGAGTTAATGTTATATTCCGGGAAGCAGTTAACGTTGAAAAATGTGTTATATGTCCATTCCCTTCGTAGAAATTTGATTTCCGGGGCCTTGTTGAACAGGGTCGGGATCAAAATGGTTTATGAGTCTGACCGTCTGGTCATGACTCGCTATGGGAAATTCCTTAGGAAGGGATACTTACGTGGAGGACTCTTTGTGCTAGACATTACTGTAATTAGGCCTAATCCTTTTGAGGGTCGTGATGCGACCTCTATTTATGATTTTATTCCAAATTGGCCTGTTATAGGAAATAATAATAATGGTTTTCCTTCTGCTTACATCTCTGTCTTTGTTAATATCTAGCATGGTAGATTAGGACATGTTGGTACAAAGTGTTTAAATAGATTGAAAAGCATGAACTTGTTACCAAACTTGTCTAGCGATTCTTATTCGCAATGTGAAACATGTGCCGAAGCCAAATTTGCTAGAAAATCTTTCTCCTTTGTAAATCATCATACTACATTTGTGTTAGAACTGATTCATTCTGACTTAGCGGATTTTAAAAATACTGAAAGTAGAGGTGGAAAACGTTACTATATTACGTTTATTGATGATTTTTCTCGTTATACAAAAGTTTATCTATTAAGATCAAAGGATGAAGCCAAACAAAAATTTATGGTTTTTAAAGCAGAAGTAGACAACCAATTGGATAAAAAGATTAAAAGACTTCGATCCGATAGAGGAGGAGAATATGAAGTAAATTCTCTCAAAAAGTTGTGTGAATCGTCTGGTATAATACATGAGGTCACTGCTCCTTATACTCCCCAACAAAATGGCATAGCTGAGAGAAAGAATAGAACCCTCAAAGAGATTATCAATGCCATGCTAATCAGCTCAGGTGCCCAGACTCATTGTGGGGGGAAGTTGTTCTTACAACCAACCACATCCTAAATAGAGTACATCATAAAGGTTTTGACAAAACCCCCTATGAGTTGTGGAGATGGCATACCCGTAACATAAAATACTTTAAAGTATGGGGTTGCTTAGCAAAGATAGGACTACCGTCCTCCAAAAGGCCCAATCTGGGACCTAAAACAATAGATGCTATTTTTGTTGGGTATGTTGAGAACAATGCTGCTTATAGATTTATGTGTCTAGAAAATCGCTCTATGTATGAATCTAGAGATGCTATCTTCTTTGAACACTTATTTCCTTTAATGAATTCACATGATTTATTTGTTGGCAGAATTCAAAGCAATGATCATATTGTATTTCCCAGTAGTACAAATGATGTTGATGAACTCAGAAGAAGCAAAAGGCCTAGAATTGAGAAAAACTTTTGCCCTGACTTTATAACATTTGTAACAGAGTTGAAAGACTTAAACGAGCTGTGTGATCAGTTCATTTGTCAACTAGTGTTAGAAGAAGAACCAAAGACCTTTGAAGAAGCCATGCGCGTGGTTGATTCCACCTTGTGGAAGGAAACAGTCAAAAGTGAGTTAGACTCAATACAATAAAACCTCACTTGGGAACTGGTTAATATACCCAAAGGGTGTAAACTAATTGGCTATAAATGAATCTTTAAAAGGAAATTGAGACCAGACAGGTCTATTGAAAGGTTCAAAGTAAGGCTGGTAACCAAAGGCTACACTTAGAAGTTTGGTGAAGATTATTTTTATACTTATTTACCAATAACAAAAATTGTGACCATACGCATCCTCTTGCTCTAGCCTCTTTTCACAGGTTGATAGTCCACCAAATGGACGTGAAAACAACATTTCTAAATGGTGATTTAGAAGAAGAAATCTACATGGAACAATCTCCTGGATGCATAGATCCCAGTCAGGAAGGAAAGATATGTAGACTCAAGAAATCTCTTTATGGCTTGAAAGAAGCCGCCAAGTAGTGGTAAACTAATTGGCTGTTAATCTACCCAAAGGGTGTAAACTAATTGGCTGTAAATGGATCTTTAAAAGGAAATTGAGACCAGACATGTCCATTGAAAGGTTCAAAGCAAGGCTGGTAGCCAAAGGCTACACTTAGAAGTTTGGTGAAGATTATTTTTATACTTATTTACCAGTAACAAAAATTGCGACCATACGCATTCTCTTTGCTCTAGTCTCTTTTCACAGGTTGATAGTCCACCAAATGGACATGAAAACAACATTTCTAAATGGTGATTTAGAAGAAGAAATCTACATGGAACAACCTCTTGGATGCATAGATCCCGGTCAGGAAGGAAAGTTATGTAGACTCAAGAAATCTCTTTATGGCTTGAAACAAGCCCCCAAGCAGTGGTATGAAAAATTTCATAAAACCTTGATAGACCTATGTTACTCTGCTAACCGGTCAGATGCCTGCTTATACACTAAAGAGATAGAGTCTAAAGTGGTGATTATATGCCTCTATGTAGATGATATGCTAATTTTCAGTTCAAATATTGAATCTATAAATGAGGCTAAGAGAACATTTTGTGAAAAATTTGATATGAAGGATATGTGTGAAGCCAATGTGATACTTGGGATAAAGGTTACAAAAATCGAAGAGGGATACCTTTTATCCCAAAGTCACTATACAGAAAAACTTCTGAAGAAGTTCGACAGTTATGATGTAACCCCGGCTAAAACCCCTTATGATCCTAGTGTCAAGCTTTCAAAGAATTCTGAGGCTAATGTGTCTCAAGAAAAATATGCAAAGATAATTGGGAGTCTAATGTTTCTAATGAACTACACTAGACTTGATATTGCATTCGTAGTAAACAAGCTCAGTCGCTATACACACAACCCAAGTGCTCCACATTGGGAAGCACTAATATGAGTACTTTGGTATCTCAGAGACACTATAGGCTGGGGTCTTAACTATAAAGGATTCTCGGCTGTGATGGAAGGGTACTGTGATGTGAACTAGGTAAATGGTAGTGAAGATGTCTGCTCAACCAGCGGTTTTGTGTTGACCATGTGTGGAGCCGCTGTGTCATGGAAATCAACCAAACAATCTTGTATAGCTAGATCGACTATAGAAGCAAAGTTCATAGCACTTGATCTAGCAATACAAGAGGCCGAGTGGTTAAGAAATTTATTGGCAGACATACCATTGTGGGGGAGACCTACACCTTCGGTTCCCATACATTGTGACTCACACACTGCGAGCTGTGTTACACAAAACAGTGTCTACAATGGGAAAAAGAGATACATAAGAGTCAGACATGAGTCTATACGGCAACTAATGCTAAACAGGGTGATCACAATGGAATTTGTGAGGTCTGAGAGGAATATAGCAAATCCTCTCACGAAAGGCCATCCTCGAAACATCAAGGGAGATGGGTTTGAAACCTGATGAGGTAAGGAATTCATGATGGACACCACATCCGTGGTCAAACGAAGTCATGGAAAGACTTAAACCAAAACTATGAGTATACACTCTATAACCTGAATGGGTGGTCTATGTCGAGATAGACTTGACAGAGTTAAGGTCTATGATGAGATAGACTAGACATGGAATTTCGAGGTCAATATATTTGACTGTGTAAAGCTTGAGTTATTCGGCACGCTTAAGTTCAAAATTTAGTTATCCGGCGAGTTCAAGAAGTAATTCACTCTCGGGTAGTAAATTACTTAATGTTGTTGCATGTCAGTTCAAGTCCAAGACCTTGACATAAAAGTTAACTCTTACAACTTTAGCTTAGACATTGTCTTATCCAGCCTTTACCTTTAAATGTGGGGGATTGTTGAGAAACGTAAGAGGTTAAGGCTCATAATCTTCTACACCCTATTTTTGTGGTTGACCTTTTCACCTTGTCCACACATTTGCTAAGCATTTCATGCGCATCAAGAATATGTGATCAAGGACGTGGCTTCATGCCCTTCTTTTCCTGCATTTTGTGGCTGTCACAAGGGAGGCCTGTTATATCTGCTAGTATATAAACAGACCTTATCAGTGCTAAGAGGATCACTCACTAAACACTTTCTTCCTTTGCTTTAAGTTTCTTCCTCGCTATACGTCTTAGTCAATACATATTTTGAAACAGGTTTTGTCCTGTGATTCTGTGTGTACCTATCGAAAGCATAAAGATTACCCCGGTATAAATTCTTTTAAGGTAGTGTTCTAAACTCGACACAGACTGTCCATACTCCATAATTCCTCTCGTGCTCTCAGCTCATCCTACAGTAACTTTATACAAGGTTCATAAACCTGCATCGTGCATACATCAAAAAGTCCAACAAATATATTTTAATTTTTCACATATTTTCTTTTATTTTTTTTTATTTTTTTTAGTTTTGTTTTCTTTTGTATAATTATATTAGAAAAAACTCACAATTTATAGTATAGTTTTATTTTAAGATCTTAAATTACAATATGTATAGTATACCATACCTATTTAAATATAAATACATATAAAGTTTATAAAGATGTTTGTTTTTATGTTTTTGCATTTATCAACTTAGTTACCACAAAATAAAAAATTACATGTTAAAGAATAAATAAACACGACTACAATTCTTCCTCTTGCAAGAGCGCAAGGTCAAGTTTAATTGTTTAAACAAGGCAACATAGGGAGCTATTATTCAGAATGAGGAACGTCAATTACTCAATGTTTTTGCCCATAATGATTTTCTTAACTGCACTCAAGATTCCAACCCCACCAAAACTCTTACATGTAAAGAAGCTCTGGTCTTTCTTGGTTGAAAAACAAAGAACGTGATCATACCATTCGAGTCTGATTGTTCGTATGTTTGTAATAGTCTCATTCGTAACATTGAGGATTAATGTTATAATGGTTTTGTTGCTACTATAAGCAGGTACCTTTTTCATTCTTTGAATAGTATTATGAGTAGACATGTTAATCGATTAACAAACCATGTAGCTCATGCCATGGCGAGGACTACAGACTCTCAGTCTAGTCCAGGTGCTCAAACACTATTCCTCCTCGTGTATTGCTAACCTTTTGATTCACTTAAAAAAAACTGCTACGATTTGGAGTAGTAGTTTTATATATTATCTAAATATATAATTAAAAAAAACTTATAAACTTTCTTTCTTTATCATTGCCTTTTTGTAACTCCAAAAGAAGCTCAAGATACATGGGAGACCATTTATCCTCAATTTGTGCAAATACCTTCTCATTCAGAGAGTCTATTATTTTGCTTATGCTACCAAAGCCATATATTTGATAACCATCATATATCCTGCCTGGTTTTGGCTTGAACAACAAACCATTCTACTGCCCAAGAACTTCTATTATTACTTTCAAACCGGGCTATGATCCTCTGTCTATATCATCTCCTTGTAGCACACCACTCAAGTTCGCATAAGCATGTTGTTGAGCTTAGCTTGAGCGGCTGCTGCCTTCTTCTCGGTCTCAAATTGCCTCTTTTCAAGCATTCTGAAATAACTCATATTTCGATACGGTTGGTGTCGAGATTATGGTCCCAATTGCGGAGTCTCACACAATTTCACGATCTCAGGCCGCTAGCCTATTCGTAGGGCCTCACTTTAAGAAGTGAAAAAAGGTACATTTGGCGACATGAAAGCATGAAAAAGTATGGGAATCTAGGTCCTGATGGGATTCCGACAGTCTTTTATCAAACTTTTTCGAGAGAGGTTGGTCATGCATTGACATGTATGGTTAACCGAGCTTTGGAATGTGGGATTGTCAAAAAATCCTTTCTATAGGCGTTCATGACTCTCATCCCGAAAAAAGAGATCCCTGAGTTGGCGGCGGACTTTAGACCAATCACTCTTCTTAACGTGGATTTCAAAGTTATTTCTAAAGTCCTTGTTAACAGGTTCTATCCCGGGGGCTCCCTGCCTCTCAATAAAAATGATGGGATTATGGTTTGAAAATAAGCGAGGAAAAACTGCCACTTTAGCTTCCGGAAACATCAGATGGGTTTTGATATTCCATAGGACCCTATCCAATCTCTACAAATGTATCACTCTCTTCCCCGCGATACGAAGTAAACTTAGACCAGGAAGTGCCCGGGTAAAAAAGGTCGCAGTCACTAAAGGCCTCAACAAACCTATGAAGGTGGTTGGTATTGATAGTAGCGCTACCCCATTGCTCCTCACTAGTCGCGATATCGTTGAGGTCTCCTAGGACAATCCAACGCCCCTGAATGGAATTAGCAAATGACTTACATCACATTTGGTTCACGGAATGAATTTTAAGGGAATAGGAATACTATTCCATAAGGAATGAAATAGGTAAGGAATAGAATATGAATTGTATTCAAGCGTTTGGTTCGCGGAAGGAATAGACTTGGGAATTGTATTCCAGCGTTTGGTTTGCGGAAGGAATAGAAATGGAATATATATTTAAAAGACATAAATGCCCTTGTACGAATTTATTATTATTATTATTATTATTATTATTATTATTATTATGTGTAATGGAATCTAATATTCTTTCAAGACTGTTCATTATTGAATCCTTTTGAGTTTTGACTTATGTGATTTTAAACTACGTTAGATTTGGATCATCAATTATTCAAGAATGTGTATACATGATGGAATTTATGTATGAATTAAAATTCAAATAATTTTCATATAAGACTGCTAATCAATATATTATAAGAACATTTATTAATATCTAGAAGAAGAATAACATAAGTTGTTTTAAACAAAATACTGAAAACAATTCAATGATAGTTGCAATGTTTATAAAATATAAATATGAATAATGATTAATGGCCAGCAAGAAATCTTCTGATCCACTGTAGTCTTCGATCAGGATCAAGACTGAGGAAAAAAGCGACTTTATTAGGATGATCAGTGAGCTTTAACGAAACAAGGTCCATTTCATCTAAAGTCAAACCTTCGACCTCTTGTAATACACGATCAAGCTTCTGAAACATATCCATATCACGATCATATTGAAGGCCATCAGACAAGTTCTTACCAACTTCTGGCATTGTATTGCTTATTAGCTTCGCAGCATTAAGCATACTCTCAGCACATATCTCGATAGCTTCATCATTACTCTTTTTTCTCTTACTTGAATTGCTTATTTTTCTTCCATCATTTTGTGGCTCAACCTGTGTACTCATGAAATCAAAATCATCCAAACCAACAAATGCACTATTATCTGTATCAACTCTTATATCATTTTGTTCTTCAACTTGTATTTCTTCAACTACATCATCCGCTATCTGTGCATCTTTTCCAGTTGCACGATCTTTAGAATATATTGCAGATAACTCATTATAAAACCTAAAGCTTCTTGTTCTAAAAGGTGTAGCTTCTTTATGACTCTACAATAAACATATAAAATAAATTATTAGTACGTATACATTAATAAAAATAAATGTAAGTAAAACAAATGGTAAATACTTACAATTAAGTATGAATCCCAAATTGCATCTTCAGCATAAACCATGTGCATGTGCTCATTCCAACCGAACTCACTAGTGTCTTTACCTTGCACCATATCATGAATAATGCCCCATTCTTTTTTCAAAGTTTTAATTCTACTCTCAATATGCGGCTTAGCTTTTATGGTAGTATTTGGTATTTTTTCCAAAATCATTCTTTCAAGTTCTATTAAATAACCTGTCTTAAACCCTGTATCCGAATTATATTTCCCTACATTATGCATTTCGGTCAAACAAGACACTAATATAATGTCTTCTTCGGGTGTCCACTTTCTTTTTGTTTGCTTAGTAGCACTTTGAGAGCCAATGGTTGCAGATGTAGGGTCAGAAGACATTTTTAACTACAAATGAAATACATTTATTAAAGACATAACATTGTTTATAAACCACATTACAAAAAAACAAAAACAAAAACAAAAAAACAAAAACAAAAACAAAAACAAGAAAACAAAAAAAAAAACAAAAAACAAAAAATATCAATGCACATGTCCTTAATTTCTAGATGCTATCCATTCATTGAACATGTCATTTGCTAATTCTGTCCTACAATTATTCCAAACTTCTGAAGGCTCTATTTGTGCAATATCATCATCTTCATTTATTCCGTTACCTTGTACCAATTCATCTTCCATAGGATCAACATTTATCTCATTTCTAATAAAGTTATGCAGCAAACAACATGCAAGTATAATTCTGTTATGTATTCTAACAGGATAAAATGATGGGCTTCTAAGTATAGCCCATCTCATTTTTAATAAACCAAATATCCGTTCTATGACATTGCGAGCAGCTGCATGTCTCACTATTAGCATATCCTCCGTCAACTAAATAGTAGTAACAACCTATAAACATAATTTTATAGTATAATGAGAATGCATATTATATTACATCATATTTGAAATTGAATATTATAATACTTACTATTAGGGACCTTAAGTGGATGCCTTCTGGATAATGCATCCCGAAGAACTCTACTGTCTGCTACAGATCCTTCCCATCCCGGAAGAACATACAAATTGCATATTAGGTGTACATACACCTAATACATTTGTTGCAATTTCACCCTTTCGAGATCGATATCTAGGTTTATCTTCTGATGGCACTTTTATTGTAATGAATGTTCCATCTAAAGCGCCTAGACAATTCTAGAAATTATATCAAATATTATTAAATATATATTCACATTGTAGTTATTTGTTAGAAATCAAGTGTAGGGGATAGGTTTAAGTACCTTAAAACATTTCCATCTATGATCTGTTGATGTAGCTGGAACTGGTTCAGGATCTTTGAATAAATGATTTCGGAGTTTCAAAACAGCATTTAATACTATATTAAAGTATCGACTAATAGTTTCACCTGACCTTTGAAAATTATTTTGAATGATCATACTTTTTATATGACGAGCAATAATATGTAAAACTATTGCTACTTGCTCATCAACAAGCATATTTCTTGTTGGCCTTAACCCTCCTATAGTTTGTAACATTGTACATAACTTTACAAAAGCATGTCTATTCATCCTAAGTTGAGATATGCATTTTCATCACAAGAATAGATTATTCGTAACGTATATTCTCGAGACCCTAAAGCATTAATAATATAAGATTTCATTCGTTTTCTATTAGAACACAAAATTGTCAAAATAGACATCATCATTATAAATACAGCTACAGCAAATTCAAACCTTATACGCAATACATCATTATAAGCACACATATCCAACCATATACGCAATACAGCTACACATCTTTTCCTTCTTTCAGTACGAGTTATTAAACGCAAACGAGCCATAACAGCAAATTAAATTCAAACCTTACACTACTCAAAACTATAAAACAATAACTCACAAATAATATATCAANTTCAGTACAAGTTATTAAACGCAAATGAACCATAACTGCAAATTAAATTCAAACCTTACACTACTCAAAACTATAAAACAATAACTCACAAATAATATATCAAAAATACATATATTCACATACAAATTACAATAAAAAATATAAAACAACACATATATACATCACAAAAATATAAAACTAAACCCTAGAATTTATATATATATATATATATATATATATATATATATATANTAAAACTATATATATATATATATATATATATATATATATATATATATATATATATATATATATATATGCTGTTGCGGCTGCGGCGTGGTGCCGCAGCCGCAATAATTATTATATAATTAAAATAATAATTCGTAAAAACAAAGAAGATCAGAAAAATACCTTAGAAGAAGAATTCAATCTGCAATGGCGAAGGTGAGATGCGTGCGATGACAGAGAGAGGTGATGCGATGAGTTTTAGGTTTAGGTGATGCGACAGAGAGAGGTGAGGCGATGAATTCAATCTATAAAAAGTGAGCGTAAAAAATTTTAGGTTTAAAAAAGGGTAAGAAAGAAATTATAATAAAATACCTATTCCTGAGAGGTCAAAAATAGGTTAATACCAAGGGGGTCCTAGTAATTGTTATTACCCTTGCAAGGGTAATAGCTCATTTCCAGGAACAATGTTCCTGGGAATACAAATGCGAACCAAACAACGGAATAGGTTATTACTGGGAATGCTATGCCATTCCCTACCTATTCCGTGAACCAAACAGCCCATTACAATAATCCCAGAACCTGCACTTAGCTAAAATGTTAGGTCTAACATAAGCAAAAGTAATGAAGCACTCCTCTGGTCGTTGTTTTACTTTAGCATGAATGGCTTGAGAATTATGACTCACAATCTGAAGGTCTATGTGACCTTGCTTCAGAAAAAGGAGAAGCCTTCCCGTGAAACCGAGAGAGTCCATAATAAAATGATTGGTATAACCCAACATGGATGCCAACTCAATCATTTTTTCCGCCCTAGCACAGCGAATCTAAAAAAAAATAAAGGGCATCAACCTTGGACGTGGTCAGATGTTCTTTCATGTGCTTCCTAACACAGCCATTGACAATGCCCCTACAGTTCCACGAGATGATCTTTATGGATAAGCAGTCGACATGAGGGGGGGGGGGGGGGGAGTTAACAAGAAGTCGAGCCCAAACCAGGGTGGTTAGGGCTCTCGCCAGTAACTCTGTGGAATCTCGATGAGAGCCACCAAACTGGAACACACCTTAGTGTTCCACCTGTCCACGCCAATCCACAGCAGTTGAGTATTCCGCAACCCAGTAAGACCACCCTTACCGGAACCCCTACCTTTACCCCATAAGTCGCCTGGGTTCTACCACGACCCTATTATTCAACTTAGGAGCATGACGATTACCAAAGCTATTCCGGGTAGCCAAAACCTGGGTTGGCGGTTGGCAGTTCCAGGAGCATTCCTTGAAGAAGGTGACTTACCATTGGAACCCTCATCGGGTTCCACCCTCGACTTTACCTTATCCTTGATGATACGGTTAGCTTCATCATGGTTCCGATCATTCGCCAAAACCTCTAACTAATGTTGGAAAAAATGGCAATAAATGGCATTTTAAGTGGCCATTTTGTGGTATAAATATATGTAGAGTCCACATCCGATTTGGGTCGAGTTAAAGTGGATTCGGATTCTTCGTAGTGAGACGAAGAGATCGATATATTATACGCTCAAAATGGATAATGGGTGAATGAGAAATTGGTTCTCAAAGTAGACCCATTGAGATGGAAAAATGTGGGAAAAGCTTTAAGGAAAAGCATTTGTCCGACATTGGTTTGGGAAGAAGATTTCACCCACTATATATACAAGAGTCATTTTATGACTAATTAACTTGTATAGCATAGATGCTCTCTCTCGCGCGCAAAGGGGGGGGTGGTGCAAATCAAATCTCAAAATGAGTTCGAAAGGCTTAAACTTGTGTGCGCCGGCACCTGCGGGCACGAATGTCGTCCGGAAAATTAACTGGCCTTGCGGGCTAAGTTAGTTATGCCAAAAATCCGAACGACCATCTCAGTCCACAGCCTCCGATGTCTCGAGCGGCAGCGCGCGAGACATAGTCTCGCGGCACGGCAGTTCGAGACATCACTTGATGTCTCGTGCGGTTACGCCTCCGATGTCTCGAGCGGCAGCGCGCTCTCGTGCGGTTACGCCTCCGATGTCTCGAGCGGCAGCGCGCGAGACATAGTCTACGCCTCCGATGTCTCGAGCGGCAGCGCGCGAGACATAGTCTCGCGGCACGGCAGTTCGAGACATCACTTGATGTCTCGTGCGGTTATGCTTGCGATCTCGTGCGGTTACGCCTCCGATGTCTCGAGCGGCAGCGCGCGAGACATAGTCTCGCGGCACGGCAGTTCGAGACATCACTTGATGTCTCGTGCGGTTATGCTTGCGATAGCGGTGGTCTCCTGGTCGCACAAGTCGATCAATCGTAGCTCTGAGTCACCTCTCGAAGGCGATCTTCCGCGCGTAACTGCAATAGCCTCTCGCAAGAGACTTTGGCCAAGACGGTTCACTTCCAATGTGACCGTTCAAATGATTAACTCAATATGTTATGGAATTAACATCAGATTAATTCCAATATTTATTTTTAGAGTTAATTGCATATTAGTGGCAAAGTTAATGTTATGGAATTAACATCAGATTAATTCCAATATTTATTTTTAGAGTTAATTGCATATTAGTGGCAAAGTTAATACTTGGTTAGTGGGTGGAGGTTACAATGCCAAGAATGAATGCCATTAATCCTTCATCTCTTATATATATATTTCCAGGTGAGCAGCAGATTTTATATATGAACATGAACAAGTAATACGTGATATACACGAAATACTTTCCACCTCGAAACTCTACTCTCCTTCGTTCTAGCCACCTGTGTTCATCCCACGTTCTCGTTCGTCGGGTCCAAGTTTGTGTGCTCAAACGGCGGATCGTAGTACGTTTTATCCTGGGAAACCTAGGCCGCAACGTTCCAGCACCTCGAGAAGCGGTCAATAAGGTTTTAAGGACAGAGGCAACTCGACTAGTACTTACAACTACCCTAAAGTCCGTTATACACCGTCCCTGTATTCCAGGTTTATCTAACATTTGTTGTAGGTTTAAATTCCTGGAATTTCCTTGTATTTCTTTTTGTTGTAATCCTTCGTGGATTATATTTTCTTGTAATTTTTCGTTTTAGTGGATTTTCTATTTTCGTCCATTTTCTTGGGTATTTCGAGAATTGTTTCCCAACAACTAATTGTCGCGACTGGTCGAAGCAGCGCTGGACTGCTTGGGCTAGCGTTGATGTTTTTTCTGCTCAACCGCCTTTGACTTCCTAGTCACAAACATCCAAGACCCATAGCGACTCTTGTCTTGACCATGCACGGGAGTAGGAGACGGCGATTCCGCCTGTTGTATCCCCTCAGATTCTGGGACTACCGGACTGAGGTCTCGTTAAGGTCCATATTGGCTGCTTCAGAAGGTTTGGCTTTGCCGAGGGGACAACCTTACTCCTGGTGGCCAACCATGCCGCATCTGAAGCAAACGACATGCTGGCCTTCGTACTCGATGGGTTGAACTATATTTCTAACCCAAACCTCGGAGACTCAGGGTTTGTCTAAGTCCACTTCCACATCAGCTCTCACAAATCGCCCCCTTGACACTGAAGTCGTCGCCCGATCAAACTTAAGAGGTTTTCCCACATTCTCCAACATGAGTTTGATGATATCATCTCTAAAATACTCCACCGGCATATCCGACACTCTAACCCAAACCGCTATCTTGGAGATTTTTGTCGTTCTAGGTTTGTATTCCGGTTCCTATCTCCGCGTAACCAAGAAAAACGTGTAGATAGTCGTTTATATTATCAAAATGAGCCACGAAGCAATCATAACCAATATCAATGAGGCTAAGATGCCCTTGCAAACCCCAAATAATAGGAAGCCTCTGGTTCAAAATGTTATAGCTAATGTTCTTGCCCAAGTATTTGATGATCATGGCGAGTTTCCACTCACGGCACAACTCTTTTCGAAGTTTCTTTTGTATCATCACTCTTGGTCTGCCATCTGAAACCTCTTCCGCTTCCATTTCTAAATCAGATTCAATCTCGGGGTCTTCGAAGGCCCATTCATTAGTATCTGATCGGGAAGCTTCATCCTTGTTGAAGGTGCTTTAGGACGCCATCGTATCTACAAACTACCGTTTGGCTGATCAAACCTGATGATCACTATCTTCCATTTGATCATCCAGCGGAGGATCGATCGGACCAGGCGATGCCTGAGCCATCGCAACCCACCACACGCTGCCGCTAACTAATGAGAGAATATTCACTCATCAGATTCAATTATGTATACATTATTCAATACAATAACACTTTACATAAATTTGGGACTTAGAAAGATTTACCTTTAAGCTAGATGCCTTGTTAAGCCTATTGAGATAATCCATCATCGTTTTGGCTTGATGTTCTGTTGCCTCCCCAAAAAGCATGAGATCATCAGCAAATAATAGATGAGAGATATCAGTCCCTCCTCTTGAGATATAGATCGGTTTCTAGGTTTTTAGCTCTACCTCTCTTTGGATTTCATATGCCAGCCTTTCCATGATGAGGTTGAATAAATACGGAGCCAATTGATCTCCCTAACGCAGGTCACGCCCCGGAATAAAGGCCAGAAGCCGCTCACCATTCCAAAGGATCGAGATTTCACACTCTCTAAGGGAGAATTGGATTAAGTCAATGAGCTTTCTCGGGAACTCGAATCCCTCAAGAGTTTCTTCCAAGAAATTCCAATCGACACTATCATAAGCTTTCTAGAGGTCAATTTTAACCGCCATCAACCCTTTTTTCCCCTTTCTCCTGTTCATATTGTGAACAATTTCCTAGGTTAAGATAACGTTATTAAGCGTAGACCGTCCTAGCAGGAAGCTATTCTGGTGAGGGCTTATCACTTTGCACATCAAAGGCCTCATTCTGTTAACCAAGACTTTGGATATAACTTTAAACGCGACATTGAGTAACGTAATCGGTCTAAAATTCGCTACCGATCCCAGAACATCTTTCTTCGGGATTAGAGTTATACAGGCACTTAAAAGAAACTTGTGAACATAGCCCATTTCAAACGCCTGATTTACCAGATTGTTTAACACAAGACCAACCTCATCCCAAAAATGCTGGTAAAAGATAGGCGATATCCCATCAGCCCCAGGGGTACCAAATTTCTTCATACCAAAGACCGCATTTTTCACTTCTTCAACAGGCACTCTTCATGTCAAACCATTAGCTTGAATTCTAGTAATGTTCTACCTATTGCCAATTTGAGTCAAGGGCATTGCATCCTCCCGGTCCAATTTGCAAAACAGGGAAGAAAAATAATGTGATTAGACACAATCAAAGGGTCATCTGACCAACTCCCTTGAACTTTTAAGAACCGGACACGACTCCTATTCCTCCTAATCATGGTTGTAGTGTGGTAGAAACACGTGTTTCTATCCCCATCTCTAATCCAACCTTTCCTGGGTTTTTGGAACGACACCGCTTCCTCTTGGTCCAGCACCTCATTGAGCTCCTCAATGAGATTTCTTTCAAGTGCTTGGAGGTCCCCAAAAGACATGTAATTACTATCTTGCTGGATGCCACGAATTTGTGCATCTAGATGCCTTTTCCTTTTAAAAATATTTCAGAAAACGTTGCGATTCCGCAAGAAACTTTGTTCCGTCACATCATAAATAATCTCCACCATATCTCAGTCACTGGAACGCGTTGCATCTCTCCAAATATCGCCATAATCCTTCCTAGATAGCCAAGCTGCCTTGAAGCATTTAGGCCGACAATTAATATTAGGGGGGTACCTGCAACATCAATAAAAAAGAACGGGGTTATGATCGGAGCCTTGCCTAGGAAGTACGGTCGTTTTTCCCTCAAGAAAGGCCAACTGCGCTTCCACGTTCCAAAGGACTCTGTCAAGCGTACACATTTAAATAACCCTATTCCCAACCGTTCGTCACCACGTAAACTTTTGTCCCGAATGACCCGGGTCGATCAAGCCACAACTACTATATGCAATTATGAATCTTTGAAGGCTGGTTTTATTGATATTATCACTATCCCATTGTTCCTCCACTGAAGCGATATTAAGGTCACCCATGCAAACGCAAGGCCTATTCAAGTTACCTCCCACACTTTTACAATTATCCCAGAATCTAGCTTTAGCAAGGAGATTTGGTCTGACATATGCAAAGGTGAAAAAGATCTCTTAAAAACCTCTTTTGATCTTTGTGTGGATTGCTTGAGAAGAATGGGCAATCACTTCAAGATCAAGATGGCCCTGTTTCCAGAAGAAAAGGAACCCTCCTGTAAAACCCAAAGGTTCAACACAGGGCCGATTTTTGGATTTGCGGGGCCCTGTGCTAGTAACTAAGTGAGGCCCTATCAAAGTATAAATAAACTGCGAATTGAAGAAAAATTGCAAAGAGAAAAATGCAAAAAAAAACCTAATTTTGGGCCAATATAATCACAAATACATATACTAAGTATTATGCCAGGGCTGAACTAGGGGCCCCCAAAATTTCGGGGCCCTGTGCGATTGCACGTCTTGCACGCCCTAAAATCCGGTCCTGGTTCAACAACAAAACTATTAGTGTAACCAAGGTTATTCACTAAATTCAACATCCCTTGAATTCTAGGGGAACGGATCTCTAAGAGACAAAGGGCGTCGGCTTTGGACGTGTTAAGCAACTCCGTAACATGTTTCCTCACACGACCATTAACCACGCCCCTATAATTCCAGGAAATGATCTTCATTGGACACTTACCACAGCGGGGGAAGAATGACAACCCCCTTCCCCAGGCGTAGGACCATTATCACCATCAAGAACATCGCCTCTGTGCAGATTTGAAACCAGAGAACCCGGAGCACGCTGCCGAACTAGAAGACTCTCGAAGAAATCCTTTGGTCAATCCCTGTGTTAACCGGTTCGAAACCTGCACCAATGGATCGTCCCCCACGACCACCACCTCTGGTCAGACCCCAACCCTGATGTTTACCTCCCCTACCATTATTTTTAGTCCATTTCGTCGTGCCATTCATGGGAGACCTTGATGAGCTGGGAACATTAGCCATCCTGTTAGCTTTGGAATTCGCCCCTCTTGTTCCCTGCGATAACACATGCACCACGTTAGCCTGAGACTTGTCAATCAAGGGAGCCTTACCTTTATCAATGGTACCTGTTGTTTGTTTTGGTGTTTCCAATTCCGACACCTCATCAAACTGATTTCTGTTATTTCGGACAGAAGAATTCGCATTTTTCGTCTGTTGTTGTTGTTTCTTCTATCCTTTGGAATTGTTCTTCTTGGTTACCAACATCCAAGCCCCATAACGCCGATTGTCACAACCAGAATCAATGTTAGGGGGGACTGCATTCTCCTGCTGTAAACCCTCCTGTTCAACAGCAGGCGCAGCATTAAGGTCCATATCAGCCTTTTCTGGAGCTTTATTCTTGTTGAGTGGACAACTTTGTTCACGATGCCACACCCGAAGCACACATCATGTAAACCCTCGTATTCCACCCTTTGGACCTCGTTTCTTACCCATACTTCTAAAACCAGAGGCTTATCGAGATCCACTTCAACCGCCGCTCTTGCAAATCGCCCTCATTCCCTTGCAGCTGTTGTGCGATCAAGTTTCAGCGGTTTACCCACACTGTCAATGATTAACTTAAAGACGTTATCCCTGAAGTATTCACATGGAAGGTCCGGAAGCCTAACGTAACCCATACTGCCATTTTGAAGATTTTGGTCGTTCTAGGCTTGAACTCCAATTCCCAGTACTGTTGAATCACTAAATAATGGTCGAAGATCTTCCATGGACCGCCAAAAAGAACATGGAGATAGTCAGTACGATTATCAAACCGTATCACAAAGCATCCATTCCCTATATCCATCAGGTTATACATTCCCTGCAACCGCCACAAATTTGAGAGACGTTGATTCAGAACGTTGAAGTTAATATTCTTACCAAGATACATGATAATCAACACATGTCTCCATTCGCGACATAATTGTTTCCGGAGCTCTTTTGGTATCTTTACCCTTGGACGGCCATCGGATTTGTCATGCTCATCCATCTCCCAATCCAATTCAATTTCAGGTTCCTCGAACGCCCATTCGTTCTCGTCTGAGATGGGAACTTCATCACCATTGAAAGAAGCATGTGCACCTACTGTGTCTGCAAACGTGCGTTTCGTTGCTTTGTATTTTTTCACTATTCCCGAAGGATGATCGTCCTCTGCCATAGCCTCGTCCGGTAACGGCTATGCGGGGGGCGGGAACTTACCTAAATTAGTGGGAGACAAAAAGGAATGATTTCACAAGGTCGAGAGAGAATATTCACCAACCATCTTCAGTCCTACTATATTAATGATGCCATTTAATTAACAAATTAAATTAAATGCTCTTTTAGTCTACCTTTTATGAATCATTTAATTAATGTAGTATACAAAAATTAGATATTTTTTAGTCTACTTTTATGAATCATTTTATTAACAAATTAAATTCTCTTTTAGTTTATTTTTTATGAATCATTTAATTAATATAGTATACAAGTTTATATTATATTTCATTGTATTCGAGTTAATTTAGAAAAACTTAAAGTTGATCTAATTAAACAATTAAAATTAAAAAATATTTATGAATATAGTGTTATTCAAATTATTTTATCTAATTGATTATGTTTCATATTTTGTCATAAATATTTTCACATTTTCACCCCACTCAAGTATATTTTTGACTCCGACTCTAACTATTGTGTAATCTATCAAAAAGATTCTATTATATTGTAATTTATAATGTATTTTGTTTTTAACCTTATTATAGTTGTTTGGTATTTTCTTTTTTTTTTGAAAACCAAAACAAACATTTTCATTAAGCATCAAGAGTACCACATAAAACAGCAGAGAGAAACCAAGGACTAGAATCTAAATACTCGATCAGATCCCCCCAGTATTACAAACCGCATGAGCAGCCACAGTATGAGCCACCATATTACCACTACGCCTAATAGTTGTTTGGTATTTTGTAATTAACATTTCTATAGTCATTTAAACTTCTCCCACTCAAGTAATTTTCTGGCTCTTTCCTGGTGGTGGAGATGCTCAACTTGACTCCTAAGTACTTGAACATGCATTCTCTGTTTGGCAATCTATGAAGCTTGTAGACATTTGTCATGAACAATTAAGCAGTATATATATGGGTGTGAGAGGAATATTAATTGACTATACTTAGTCAACATGTCTACTCCTACCACCATAATAACCTCTTTAGTTTGAGACTTGGGTAAGCTAGTCTTCTATGAAATCCATGGAGATCCTAGTCCAAGGCGCGCTAGCTATTCATGGCTTGGTACAAACTATGTATTCTGTTTAGAGTGATCTGATCTATTAGACAGGCAATGCAATGAGGTTTTCCTTAGCAAAATCATATATATCATCAAATTCATAACTATGCACACACAGCTTAGCTTCTTCTTCTCCATAGCATTGATAATGGATAAGAATTCTGCTTTTTCATTGATGGAAAGACTCATATGTTTAGGTCCAAATCCCTTACTCAAGTATAGTAGGCTATGGGTTTACCTCTTTGCATAAGCACAACACTCATTCCATTGTGCCCTGCATCAGATCAACTTCAATTCTACAACGTAACAAATTCTTTTGAAAAATCTGGAAGCTAAGCTAGAGTTAGCATAGGAGCTATGCAAAGTGCTTCCTTTAACAGTCCAAGCAAAGGAATTCTTCTTCAACATATTAGTGAGAGCCGAGAGGCTTGTTGATAATACTATAATTTCTAACAAACGAACCTTCTGTAATACCCTGTCAAACCAAAAAAAATCCCCTTAATCTTTTGATAGTAAGGTTTTGGCCAATCTTTAACAGCCTCTATTTTAGTGGGATCTGTTTGGAGGCCATTTCCAAAGAGAATATGGCCTAAGTATCCAGTTTGTTGCTTGGCAAGCATATAGCTGGTTCTCACATGTTGAATGTGCTCCTCTAGAGATTTACTATAGATTAATATATCATCAAAAACACCAATACAAACTTCTTTAGAATGGGCTTAAAACTTTCATTCATTAAGGATTGGAAAGTAGCAAGTGCATATATTAATGAAGCCAAAGGGTATCAGTGACGCAACACTTTGAGACCCCGACACACCCTCCCCACAGGGGTGTCGCCGAAAGTATTTAAAAAAAATTGAAGCATTTCCGCGACACTCTCTTCCTAAAAAGGTTTTTTTTTTAATAAAAAAAGTTCTGCGACACCCTCTAATTGTGTGTATGTGTGTTTTTTTATAGCTCAACCTACCTAAAAATGAGCTAAACGGACTCAATTTAACGATTCGGGCCTATTTTTATAGTTCTAAATGTGGATACTCACTCTCAGTTTCCAATTTTAGTTTAGATGGTTCAGCCCGATAACCTGAGCTTTAAGATTAGAGTCAACCCGAACACGAAAATAAAATATTGAAATAATCAATAAGCCTGATAGCCCGACAGGGTTAGCCCAAAACCGAGCCAGCTAGCCCGATTAACATCCCTACATAGCACTAGAGGTAGTAGTGATCTATACAATATTTTAAAATATTGTAGAGCCCTTAGATTTGTGTAGAGATTTAAGGAGAGTTCTAGAAATTAATTTCTAGCTCTAGGATCTATAGTAGATCTCCACCGTTATTAAGGGGGTGGAATAGTATAAATATCCCTCAAGGGCTCCTCAGTAATCATCCAACAATTCTAGCAATTCAGAAAAATAGTAGCTAAGGTTGTAGCAAATGTCATTAGCGAAAATGCATTCATAACAGAATGCTTAGCTTCCATGTTCCCCAAATTTTTTGAAATCACCGTTAACCCTTAAACATAATAAAATCTTCACTATATGGTAAAATATCCGCCATATGGCAATTGAGAAGGAGCACCAAGTTATAAAGTAAACCAATAGAAAAACTCAAACATACATAAATGAACTATGACCAAAATCAAGAACATGAGTACACATTGAAACATAAAGCATCAAAAAGGCTGACTAGGCTAGTTCTTTAATAACAATAAAAATCTTCTTGCTTTATTATTGTTTAATAATAGTCAAAACTTTTTTGGTTTATCATTTGATTGTGTAATTCGAAAAGCAACTATTGTCTCCCTCTCATTTCTCATTTCTCAAATCTGCTAAATCTATAATCAACTCGACATTGTGCTAAAGTTCAATCGTTCCGGCATAAAAATTGTTCTGTTACTTTTTCTTTTCCTGGTTTGTTAGCACCCTTACATGTAGACCCCTCATATCAAAAACCTTTTGAACAAGGTCTGCTCTTGCTTCCTGGCCAGCAATTTTTCTACTATTATGTAAACCTTTTTTTTTGAAACTTGATTCTGTCAGGGCTTCTCTTTTTCTTTTTTCTTTTTTTTTTTTTTTGTGGGCAGAAAGAGGGGCAGACTTCCATTTGGATTCTTCAAGTGCTGGCACCTTAATCTCTTTGTAGTCATTGAAGCCATTCTTATGTTCTTGGGCAGCAACTTTGATTCAATAGGAGCTGTGATACCTTGTTCATTCTTCCCAAGCCTACCTCCTTTACCTTGTTAGTGGCCATTATCTTATTTTTTAGGATTATGGGTAGTGTACGACTTTTACTCGGGTTGTATATGTATTCTGACAATAATAGAATGTGGATGATTTTTATAGGTACGGTTCTGCTCTTCTATTTCCTCCTCTCTTCTTAGTTGTAAACTTAATTGTATAATCACTATTACAAAATTGATCATAAATATAGGACAATTTGTGTCCAGAGTTGAAATTCCGGACGTGCAAAGTGAGTGGTACGTTTGTAATTAAAATTTCCACTATTTAATTTTATTTTTTTAAAATATCAGACATATGTCGTCCGAAGTACCCACTTCGGACGCAGATGGTCCGTAGCGTGTAACCATCTGCGTCCGAAGTCAGGACTTCAGACGGGATGGTTCTTTATTATTATTTTTTAATTATTTTTTAGTTAAAATAATATTTTGAATCGGGAATCTGGATCTGCCTCGGCCTCCTGCTTCGCCGCTGGAATCGCGCCTGCTCGCCAGGTACGTTTATTTCGTTTTTTATTTTTATTTTTTTTATTTTTTTTATTTTATTTTATTTATTTGTTTAATATTTTAGAAATTTTGGTTATTGTTTATTTTAGTTTTGATTAATTGCTTGTTAGTGTGTGTTTTTTCTCCTAATATTTAATGCTAAATATTGAACAAAAATTCTGTAGATGTACTGATTTGACTGCAATTTGGATATTCTTGCTCACAACTTGTTTGTAAAAATGTTTCTATGAGTTCAAATGAGAATGCTAACAAGTACCAGGTTTTGAGTTACTATGCTTTTGTAAATTCATTAATTTTAGCAATTTTATGTTTGAGTTGAGGTCTTAAGCTAATGCAATTGGTAATTTCAGGTCTTTGATTTGGGAGAAACAGCACCTGATCAGGTCTGAATCTGATGAGCTTGATGTGGTAATAAGATGAGTTGTTTTTTTGTGATTACTAGTACATCTGATTATATATGTAGGTTTATTTACTTGGAGCTTAATCTGTATTATTTTTTAAAATATATTTAGATTTGTTGGTTTTTCCTTTAGAGCTAAAACTAAGTTGAAGCATAAAAATTCAATCTTCCATTTAGAGTACTTTTTTTTTTTAATATAGACAGCTACTAGTGTTAAATGCTATAGACAGAATCTGATTTTTATTTCTTTAGACAGGCATCTTCCAACTTACTTCTTAAAGCTCTTAGACGTGAAGCTCTTGAAGGGGTAAACCTTAGACATCTGCATGGTTGTTCACCAACCAAGATTGGTATTTAAATGCAATAAACAGTCAACTTGCAACTATTCTTTTCACTAAAAGTCAAGTAATTTGCAGACATGCCTCTTATTTGCAGCACTTCTACCTGCTGTAGATTTGTCCATGTCCTACAAGGTAGAAGGAAATTTATGTTCACTGGGGAAAATATGATTTTCAACACCTTATCATGTTCCGATCCATATCCAATACCATCTTCACCTAAAATAATAAAATATAGAGTGAGATCTGAATTTTCAATTTGATCAAAGTGGTTTGGGGTTTTTATTTTAGTTGTTCTTCTCCCAGTTATTCACGAAGTGCTTCCTCGTGTATTGGAATGGATGGTCATCGGATTCTTTCAATTCGGTGGGCCTCGAGCTTTGGCAAACAGAGAAATATATGATTGGAATAACTGGAATGTTAAGAATGGTTCTTGAGACTTCAACACTTAATCCTCAAACTCCTAGGCCTTTAGTTGAAGGAAGGAGGAGAAAGTGTACCCTGCATCAATTTCAATTCAACAGTGTAGAAGAGGATGATACTGATATAAAGAGAATTAATAATACTTGTGCAGAAGAGCCAGTGATCTCAATATGTTGATCATAAGCAGCGGCGGGATCAGATATGAAATGTACTGTGAGCTCATCAATGCATTCACTTACATTAGAATATTTTGGTATCTTCCAATATCTCAGAGCTGTTATTGTTTCTTTAATTTGGTTTATATAAAAAAAAAAATATTATATTGCATATAACATGTAGTAGACAAGGTAACCAAACATAAGTATTTATATTGATTGCAGTAGTTAATTTTCTTATAATGAATTAAATTTGGAACAAAATTTTCATTTGATAGCGCAGCATTAAGATAGTGTGCATGAACCAACACAAAACATTGAAACATACAAAATTTGTGCAAAAGAAAATGAAAGCTAGATTTATTATGAAATGGCTTCATTATATTCCTATGAAAAAAATAATGTTATTAATTATTTATAAATATTTTATCATTAAATATTCACGATGATCTTGAACCTATCTATTTTACATATCGATAATTACTTTTGTGCTGCATGTGAATTGTGATATATAAAATAGATAAAGTTATTGTACATGCACTAAATTACTTCTACCCATGTCATATGCTAGCAACTCTTTTCAGATATGTGAAATCTTATACTCTTATAAGTAATACTAGTTTTACACGCGCATTGCGCGAATGGATTAATGCCCAATGTTTATATTTAAATAAATATTTGAAAGTAAATACAAGATTATATAGGAGAAGTTTATATATAAGTAATTGAATGTCGAATTTGTTATTTAAATATGTAACTCAAAGTATATGAATCCAATATAATATATGAAATTCATTATAATTGTCACTAAAATAAATGTTTGCAACTTTGTAAAATAGATAGTCTAAATACTTGGTCTAAAAATATAGTCTAAATAAATACTACTTTTGGTTTGAATTTTTCTAAGTATTTTTAATTATCTTTTGAGTAACATTGTCATTGTCTTCATCTTTACTATTTGTCCTCTTCCTTTTTGTTGGTAGTGTGTTATTTGCAATTGGGATACTGTTGGTAGCATAAATGACAACGTCATGCAATGAGATTATGATATAGGAGCTATGGACTTTCCTTTAGGTGTTCTGCTCGACGTTCATTTGGTTCAGCCATTATTGTTGAATGAGTTATTGTGGATAAAGCTGAAATCCCTAGTTTAAGGAAAAAGATTAAATAAATTAGTAAAAATTTAAAAATTTTAAATATGATATTCCAAAGATATTAAAAGGTAGTTTCTCGCTTCAATTTGTTGGGTAATGAGTTATTTGAGTACTTTCATTGTCAACAAATTTTCCAAATAGTTAATATGATTGGTTTCAAACTATTCATTTTTATTTTTTTCATGGTATTAATAAAATACTTGGTAAATAAATATATGACATTATTTTATATTATAATTTTGATATTTAATTACAAGATAGTGTAAAAAGAACATAATGGACAATGTAATAAATATCAATTGATGAATTTGAATGTACAAAATCTTTGCATTAGAGAAAATAAAGACAATATAACTAATGAAATTATTTTTCTTATTTAATTTATTGATAATGAATATTTTTTTAAATAAAGACATTATATTTAAATTTAAATAGGTATATTATACATATTGTAATTTAAGATTTTAAAATAAAACTATACTATAAATTGTGTTTTTTTCTAATATAATTATACAAAAGAAAACAAAACTAAAAGAAATAAAAAAAAATATGTGAAAAATTAAAATATATTATCGATCTATTACTGTTTGGATGGAGGGTAAATGCAAATAATGAGAAAAAAAAATGATAGAGGAAGGGAAACTTTTGAAAATGAAGAAGATGGGATCTTTATTTTTTTTATTTTTTATTTTTTAATTTAAATAGAATTAACAGTTATAAACTTATTTTTGAAACGTGGCCTAAAATAGCTTAAAACAAATTATAAAGGAATAAAGGTCAAATAGGCCACCGAACTACACATGAAAATGCAATTAGGCCATCGAACTCAAAAACAATACAATTAGGTCTCTGAACTACACAAATTCATGCAAATTAATCCAAAGTGACTTGTTTGACTTGATCTTCCGGTTACCAACTTTAAAAATAAAATTTTAAAATAATTTTAAATAAAATAATTAATTAAAATTTATTATTAAAAAAAAAAAGGAACTGTTTCGTCTCCGACCGGCTTCGTCTCCATGACCGGAGACGAAGGTCGGTAATGGAGACAAAGACCTTCGTCTGCCATGGAGACGAAGGTCTTCGTCTCCGACCATGGAGACGAAGCCGGCCGACAGCTCCTGTTTTTTTTTAATAATAAATTTTAATTAATTATTTTATTTAAAATATTTTAAAATATTATTTTTAAAGTTGGTAACCGGAAGTTCAAGTTAATAAGTCAGTTTGGGTCAATTTGTATGAATTTGTGTAGTTCAGGAATTTAATTGCATTGTTTTGGGTTCGATGGCCTAATTGCAGTTTCGTGTGTAGTTCGGTGACCTATTTGACCTTTATTCCTTTATAATTTGTTTTAAGCTATTTTAGGCCACGTTTCAAAAATAAGTTTATAACTGTTAATTCTATTTAAATTAAAAAATAAAAAATAAAAAAAATAAAGATCCCATCTTCTTCATTTTCAAAAGTTTCCCTTCCTCTATCATTTTTTTTCTCATTATTTGCATTTACCCTCCATCCAAACAGTAATAGATCGATAATATATTTTAATTTTTCACATATTTTCTTGTTTTATTTTTATTTCTTTTAGTTTTGTTTTCTTTTGTATAATTATAATAGAAAAAACACAATTTATAGTGTAGTTTTATTTTAAAATCTTAAATTACAATATGTATAGTATACCTATTTAAATTTAAATACATATAAATTTTATAAAGATGTTTGTTTTTATGTTTTTGCATTTATCAACTTAGTTACCACAAAATAAAAAATTACATGTTAAAAATAAATAAACACGACTACAGTTCTTCCTCCTGCAATAGTGCAAGGTCATGTTTAAACAAAGCAGCATAGGGAGCTATTCTTCAGAATGAGAAATGTCAATTTGTTCTTGCCCATAATGATTTTCTTAACTGCACTCAACATCCCAACCCCACCAATGAGAAATGTCAATTTGTCAATGAGAAATGTCATTCTTAATTGAATGTACATTATTTTTATATTGAATGTGCATTATTTAATAGTATGGTCCACACAGCTGTGTGGACCATGGTTCACACAATAATTTACCAACTCTTACAGCTAGCTTGTTTGGTTCGCTGGAAAATATTTGGAGGAAACGGAATTCATGTTCTATGGAAAACAAATTATTAGGAAAATAGATTCCATTGTTTGGTTGGTGGAAAAGAAATTACTGGGAATATGAATTCCATTGTTTGGTTGGATTTGGAATGTTAAGGAATTATGAATATAAAGACCAATATGCCCTTAACAATTAATAGTGATAATAAATTATTATATTATTTTGATGAGGGTAAAGTTGTCCAATTACTTAATACTTTCTTCCCAAACTCTTTGGAAAACAAAATACCAAACTCCTAGCAAAGAATTTGTTTTCCTCCAACTTTTAGGAACTCAAGTTCCAATAGAAAACATTTTCCATCCAACCAAACAATGAAAAAACACATTTTCCTTCATTTCATGGAAAATATTTTCCATCCAACCAAACACCACATTACATGTAAAGAAGCTCTGATCTTTCTTGGTTGAAAAACCAAGAACGTGATCATACCATTCGAGTCTGATTGTTCGTATGTTTGTAATAGTCTCATTTGTAACACTGAGGATTAATGTTATGATGATTTTGTTGCTACTCTAAGCAGGTACCTTATTCATTCATTGAATAGTATTATGAGTAGACATGTTAATCGCTTAACAAACCCCAATTTCACAAATGAAATGAAACAAATGAAATGGCATGACCTTAGACTATGCACAAGGAAAAAGAAAGAATCCCCAATTTCACATTCAATAAAGAGAAATTTGTAACACTGTGCCTTAATTCTAGCCTTTGCAGAAAAATAAGCTGGACAAATATTCTAGTTTCCTGAATTGAATCATTGAAATTATACCTGAACTTGAAAGGTAAAGCTGGACAAATAAATACTCCATATATACTGTTAAATATCAAAATTGTTTATACTTTCATCTTTAATTTTATTATCTAAATATATAATAAAAAAATTTATAAACTTTCTTTCTTTATCATTGCCTCGGATTTTGTAACTCCAAAAGAAGCTCAAGACACATGGGAGACCATTTTTCCTGAATTTGTGCAAATACCTTCTCATTAAGAGAGTCTATTATTATGCTTATGCTACCAAAGCCATTTTGCAAAAAGTTTAGGTGGCAAAAGTTCTTTCCCACCTAAAAACCATTTTGTAACTTGTTCAAAGTTTGGATTTGAACACAACCAATGGTATAAAACTGAAGAAAGTGTCCACAAGTGGAAGCATGTGATGAATGGGAATAGCAGTAGCCCATGTTGGGACCCAGTAAAACTGATCAAGGTTCTGATTGAATTGGCTGGGTTTACTTGAAATTCATGCATGATAACCAGCAACTTTGGGACAATAAATCTTGCCATCATTTTTTCCCAGCTGCTTGGATAGAACACAGTTTTCCAAGGTGACAATATGTAGTATGCAGAGCATGGTTGCAGTAGGCGCTAGGCGCTAGTCGACTGGTAGACTAGCGCCTAGCGCCTAAGCGGTCTGGACGGCGCCTAGGCGGTTTTAGGCGGCGACCTATAAAAACAATAAATTAATTCATGTGTGTGGGTGTATGTCATATATTTTATTATATATATTATATATATATCTCTTACTTCTCTTACTTATATAAATAAATAAATTTAAATATATATAAATATAATAATAAAATTAACAAGGCCTAATCGCTCGAGTTAACTCGGCTAACTCTGCCGAGTTGGGCGAGTTAACTCGGCCAAATTCGGCCTAGTCGGCCGCCAACTCGGCCCAGTCGGCCGAGTTAGGTGTTAGGTGGCCGGCCACCTAGGCGGACGCTTAGGGAGCAATTCGCCTCGGTCTAGGAGCGCCTAGCCCCTAGGCGGGGATTTTTGCAACAGTGATGAGAGATATCACTTGGATGCCAAGCATGAAGTACACTTTCCAATCTGCAACTAACTAACGTATAGTGTGATAGCATGTTTGCAGCTTCTGTCCCAACAAGGGCAGCCAAGGATGAATCCAAGAATGGATTGGAATTGTCTCTCGACGGGGATCCCACGAATCCACAGCAGCTACTAATTTTGGCAAAACAATGTTATCCAGAATGGTGTGAGGCAACCACTTCTCCCAGGAATCCAAAAATCCAAGCATGGGTTCTGGATCCCAAACCTGCCAATTAAGTATTGGTCCCAGATATTCTTATAGCTAGCAGGAAAAACTGCTTCCATGAACAGCTGAGAATAAAGAGATGAGTTGTCTTGCAACATATTCTTCCATGAGGAATTGAAACAATTTTGAAATGGGTCTCATCCCTGAAATACTCTAATAAACAGGGGCAAAGCATGCGAGCACGCTATGGATGACAAGTTAAAATGTTTATAATCATCAGCATAAAGTTGTTGCAATTTCATAAACGAGTTCACAAGTGAGTACGTCAAGAGTCAATGTACCCTCTTTACTCTCTTTATCTATCCGGTCCAATTCATTCATAATGTATTCCATATTTTTAAATTGCCTTTTCTGGTGAACTACCTCAGCTGGGAGTTTCTCCTTCTCTTTCTGCAAAGCAACCAATGTCTCCCTCTAATTTCTCAAATTCGATCAATTTTTTGAAAGTCAAGCTCTGCTAAATCAACAAACAACTCGAAATCGTGCTGAAATTCAGGCATAGGAATATCGTTTTCCCTTGCTTCCGCATTTAAGTTCTCCAGGTTTGTCAGCACCCGAACTTGTGGACCCCTCATATCAAACACCTTTTGAACAAGGTCATGACCCTGCTCTTGCTTCCTGGCCAGCAATTCTTCTACTTTATGTAAACCTTCTTTTTTGAAACTTGCTTTAGCCAGGGCTTGTCTCTTTTGTGGACAGGAAGAGGGGCAGACTTTGCTTCCGATTGTTGAAGTGTTGGCACATTAGTCTCTTTAATTTGTAGTCATTGAAACCCATTCCCATGTTCTTGGGCCGCAACTTTGATTCAATAGGAGCTGTGATACCTTGTTCATTCTTCCCAGAAATCCTAGATTGTCTCCTATTCCTTATTACATTGAGATTAAAGAGCCTAATTAATTCTAAATAATTAGCCCAATTATCCTTATTATATCTATAAATATATAAAAAACAAAATGTCATGCTAAAAATAAATTGTCAAATTATCTCACCCAAAATCCCTTTCCATAACAGGAAATTCTTATACAATATAATATTCAATAACTTATACAATCCCCAAGACTAATGGTTTATATACAATAACCAAGACTAACAATAAATTAATCAAAGATAATTTATAATTCAGATAAGTAGTTACCCACTTACCCATCCACATATCATGCAAAACAATGACAATTCTGGAAGATTATCATGAAAAAAATTTATTTATTATATGCAAATTGGTCTCAGTATAAGTGACACATGTTGGTTAATATAATAAAAATTGTCAAATAAAAAGTAATTTTGATAGTGCTGCTTTTATTCATCCAATTATGTTTGTGGAAAAACCCATGACTACATAATACACTCTGCATATCCTTTGTATATTTGTAGAAATCTATCATTATAAAAAAAATAATATAACCACTGGCGAGATTGACAACATGTATGTTAAGTCAGGAGATTGTAAAAAATAATGGCTTTATCACTAATAAGATTGAAATGAGACAAGATTTCAAATCATACTGTTATACTTATGGTTTCACATATTAGTAGTATGCAAAGTTAACAGATCTATATGTTTCAGGTGATCATTAATGTTTCTTAAATAGAATACAGAATATAAATAACATATAACAATAAAAACATGCATTACATGTAATTTGAATCAACACAAGTGGATTTAAGATTTATAATTTTAGTATAACAAAAATCAAATGATATTGATGTTGTTTTTGCTCATTAGAGGCTATTATGTGCCATCCGTTCCTTGTATGTTCTTATTTCCCCATTCTAGTAATGAAGTTGAGACTTGCTCATTGGATGGGAACATTAGGAAGGATCACCATCCTGAAGAAGTTACTATGTTGTATGGATTTGATATTGTTGGCGTTTCAATTTATCTTTTCTATCTATATCTATTTGTAGTTTGGCTACATCTGCTATAATTTACAAGTTTTTTTTTCATCATTTGTTGTTGAAAAATTTAAAAAGTTTTGGTTTTTTGTTGTAGATGAAGTTGATGTGGTAGAGCTTTTGGTTCCATGTGCAAGTTGATAAAGTTCTCTTTTCTTAATTATTTTCATTCTTTAATGTATCAATTTGACATTTTAAGTGCTGAAATGGTCCTATGATCTCTTCTTCGAAAAACACTAGGCTTTTATTATTGAGATTGGTTAGCAATATGTTGTCTTTATTGGATTCCAGATGCTTATGAATGAGAGGAGGAAAAACAAAGGTTGCTCTGTTGTTGTTGTTGTTATTATTATTATTATTATTATTATTGAAAAGTAAGTTCAAATTACAAGGATGTAAAAAAAATGACTAATTGCAATTATTTATTTATTTATTAACGAGGTAAACCCCACTCCTCACTATGTGAGTATGTGGGTAAAGCCCTCGCCCTGTGACCCTAGCCGGCAAAGAGCCACAAGGAGGTAAATCAGCCTAGGTTACCCATAGCTGACCGGCACAAACTCAAGGGCTTGAGGTTCGAACCCACGACCTCTCGGCTGCAGGTGTAACTCTCTTACCACTTGAGCTGCCCTTACGGGCACTAATTGCAATTATGATGGTATGGTATGTGGTTCTTCAAAAATCATGCAAATTAAACCTCCTGACCCCGCCAAGCACCTTGTGCTCAAATGGCATGTAGTGGCCTCCCTCAAATGAAAGGTCATGAGTTCGATCCTCAGTGGAGGAGATATCGAAATTGACTCTAGTATGTACGAACATCCTCAGTGGAGGAGATATCGAAATTGACTCTAGTATGTACGAACAGATACTACAATGTAATAGAGCGAAATTGACTCTAGTATGTACGAACAGATACTACAATGTAATAGAGCCCTGTATAACCCGGGTAGGAATATAATGATTATTTTCTTCCCCAAGCAAACCTAACATATCAAGGTGATGTTAATGGTTCTCAAAATCTCAAGTATGGGTCCCTAACACTACTGGGGCTACCAACTATGTGACTCCAGATATTACAGCCCTATCTACTTTCAAGGAGTATATTGGTATTTGGGAGTGATACACTTCGTGTTGGTGATGGTAATGGTAAGAAGAGTTAACTTCTTAATCATGTTGTTAAGTTGTCTGATATCCGTTAGCTAAGTTATATGATGAGAATTCTAAATTGTATTAACAGAGGGATATATATATACCAGAGGAATCATAGAAAGACGGGAGACTAAGATAAATATTCGAGTTTATTACTAAAATGGTCCCTCCACTATTGCAAAATTATCAATTTGGTCCTCGATAATTTTTCGTGCACAATTAAGTCCCTCGACTTTGGAAATTTTAACCAATTTGGTCCTCCGTTTATTTTGCCGTTAAACATCTGTTAAAATCAGGACCAAATTAGTAATTTTGCTATAATCAAGGGACCAAATTGGTAATTTTGCTATAGTCAAGGGACCATTTCAGTGAAAAATTAATTACAAATTTGGACCCTTGACTATAGCAAAATTACCAATTTGGTCCTGGTTTAACGGATGCTTAACGACAAAATAAATAGAGGACTAAAATGGTAAAAATTTTCAAAGTCTAGGGATTTAATTGAGCACAAAAAATTGTCGAGGACTAAATTGGTAATTTCGCAATAGTCGACGGACTATTTCGTTAATAAACTCTAAATATTCATACTTTGACTCAAATGTCCTGATAAGCCGCTCCACTGCTACGTTACTTTAATTGTTCTTCCAAATGTACCCAGATCCATTATACATTCATATACCTAGATCCATTATACATTCATACACCCTGTGTATTATTGCTAATTGCCATACAATCAAAGGGCTACATTAACAAAAGGAAACAGTGTGAAAATTCAAATTCGGACAACTGGGCTAAACCCGGATCCAAGAAACAGTAGCAAAAGAGTTGCAAATAGAGCTTGAACCCATGGGCATAGTTTGGTGATGGTGGAGGCTGATCCTTTTCCGTGATGGGGATTGTGGTGGGAATTGGCGGCGTAGATGGGTATAACGTTTGAAGACCCCGGCTGGTGTGACCCATTATCTCCGCCGTAGCCGCCGGCCGAGCCACCTTGGCCGCCACCCACTCCTCCATGCCCATTCTTCATCTCCTCTCCTATGCTTCTTCTAATTGTACTGTTGTAATTATTGTTGTTGGCTTGGCCTTCACTTCCTACTTTGTTTTCCATCCTTGCCTGCATATCAACTGTAGCATAGATGCAAATACACAACATTTAATTATACAAGTATTCTAACATTAACTCGAGAATTTCACTTTTAATTCATGACTATTAAATCATTTTTATATTTGGTCGTTGACTATTAATTTTTTTATATTTGGTATAAGAGTTTTTAAACATTGCTACACTTAGACCCTCCGTCGTAATTTTTGATCATCAACAACCTAATGAAATCATGCGCTATAAAAGTTACTTATTTTCAAAAAAAGTTGGCGTCCTTACAGATAAGTAACTTGCGTAATTCATAATTTAATTTAGTTATTATGAAATTAAGTCAGGGAACTAAATGTGAGAATATTTTAAAAGTATGGTATCAAATGTGAAAAGTTGAATAATAAAATACCAAATATAAAAATGGTTCAATACTTGTCTCACCAAAGTGTATAATTCTCATACAATTATTCATTACTGAATGGAATCAAACCAAAATAGGGGGCTGCATTGCAGCCACAATGCCCGGGCTGCATTTCACTCTCACACCCATAAACAATACATTGAACAAAACCTTCAACTTCTAATAAACAATTCTCTAAAAGAAAAATCCTAGATATGTGTTTTGTTATTTCTTTCATTTGAGAAAACAAGGAAAAGTATGTGTGTATATCTCAATGAAAAATATATTGGGTTCATGTAAAATATGCTCTTAGGTAAAATTGAGGAATGATATAATCCATTTATTTGTATCGATCAACGGCGGAGGGCTACTAAAAAATAAGGAAAAAAAAAAAAGAAAGTTGTTAATACAGGTGACCATGTTTTTTATTATTATTATTAAATTCTCAAAAATTTATATACCCTAATGAACGGTTGAGATTTGTCCTCACTTTTTACGAAAGGTGTTGTTCTCATTTAAACTCACCCTATGTGTGTGCTCGTTGCTTTGTCTAGTGCCGCCTTGCCAAATTATGAAATAGAAATACGAAGTAACATTTTTGTCTATTCATATTTTAATTTCCTATTCTAAACTAAATTGATATGACGTAAATATTCGAAATCTATTTATATTAGAAAGGAGACACGATTAAAATCGAAGCCAAAAAATTTTCATATATTATAGATTGTTGTAAATTTATAAGGTAAAGATAATTATAGAATAAATATTGTCCATACGGACCATACTACACAACTCTGCTTTTACTACTAATTAGACAATCACTACATACCACATAAGATTAAAGATTCCATATAAGATTAAAGATTAAAAAAAAAGAAAATTTTAAATTTAAATTTATAAAAAAAGAGTATCTAACATTTTGTCATGTTATAAAGTGATTGTTGTGTGATTATATATAGGTATTGGATCAAATGAGAAAAAGTTTTTAGTAGAGTAAATAAGAACCAATAAAAAATCTTACATTTGAAAAAATTGGATAGATCTAATCAAATTTTTTTTTTAAATGTGGTGACATTTTTATAATTATCACAAATTTTACTATGCAAACTTGAACACTAAAATCTACAATCTTTAAAAACTAAATATGCAAACCTGATAAATTTTATAAAATCAACAAAAAAGTTAAATTTTAAACATAAACTGTAAATACTAGACCTTAAGCAGTAAAAAGTGAATCACTAAACCAAATAAAATCTAAAAACTCAGTCATAAACTTTAAAATTGAAACCCTAAGTGCAATGCACTTTCTCATTGTTGTAAGCTAAGTGCGATCTTTTAATACTTAACATGCAAAATGTTAATACTAAATGTGCAAAATGTTAAAATTAAATGTGAAAACATGGAAAAGTCTGAGAATTACAGATTTTAGTGTTCAAATTTGCATAGTAAAGTTGGTGAAAATTACGAAAATGCCAGCTCATTTTTTAAACAAAATTTGATGTGATCCGTATGATTTTTCTAAATTAAAGGTTGAGATTGGTTCTTATTTATCTCATAGGAGCATCCCCAGTAGAGATTTTGGGGTGATTTTTTAGGATATCTAATCCTATGTGAAAGAGAGAGACAGAGGATAGAAAATATTTTGGGTCTTTGCAGGAGAACCTTTGTTTTTGTCAGAATTGTGGACCCCACCAAATCAATGAAAGCTGCCTCCTGGTCGCGTGAGGCACACAACAAGTACCCAGCTGGGCATGTGCACTCCACGTGCCCGCTAAGCGAGTGACTTTGGAGCTTTTTTTTTTCAATTTTTTTTCAGATTTTGTTTTGTTTTTTTTTTTTTTTTTTATCTCCCTCTCATTTTCTCTTTCCTACTTGGAACCTAAAAGCTTGTGCAAAAACTAGTGTTATTGAGAATGCTCTAAGGACTTGTTCTCATTTGATCCAATATACACACACACATATATATAAGGCCTGGTTCATATGATGTCAGCTCTTCCCGTGCGGTTATCCGACCTAGTGCATTTACATTGCTCAGTGGTACATCTAATCTACTCCTAGTGCATCACATGATAATCATAGATGTACCACAAATCATGCACAAGTGCACCACACTCAAGCGCTAAGTGCACTACCGAAATATGCATGGGGCAATAAATTATCAAAATGTCACCGAATTTTTCACTAGTACATCACATACCAGCACTTTGTGGTACACCACAGTTAAGTCAAAAGTACACCACAGAGCACTCATAAGTGCACCACACCCCAGCACTTAGTGCACGACCGAAATATACATGGTGAATGGAATTACAAAAACGTCATCGCGTTTTCTCATTAGTGTAGCACAGACTAGCACTTTGTGGTACGCCATAGTTCACTCTAAAGTGCACTACAGAGCACTAATAAGTGCACCACACCCCAGCATTTAGTGCACTACCGAAATATACATGATGCAAAAAATTATCAAAATGCCCCTACAATTTTTCCAATCTTCATTAATTTTCAACCGTTGATCTGAGCAAATTCAATGGGAGACACGATTAAATGACATTTTTGTCCACTTAAATTTTTTCTTTTCAATTTTGAACTCGATTGATATGTCTTAAATATTCTAAATCTACCTATTAATGTTTTGAAAGGAGGCACGATTAAAAGCAACACCAAAGAATTTAAAAAAGAAAAAGAAAAAAAAAAAAAGCAACACCAACGAATTCTTTTACATTATAAATTGTGGTAAATTTATAATGTAAAGATAATTAAGCCAAAATAGTAGATGTCAGGTAGCTTGGAGGAGCTGTAGCTTAATGATACTTTTGTGACCTCCTCTTTGTGCTTTAATAGGTTGAGATGAATAGATACTACTCCGTACATTATAATATGAGAGAGAAGAAGTTGAGATAGTATTATTTTGGGTTTTTTTCTGATATTTTGTGATTTTTCTTTTCTGTTTTTTTTTTAAGAAAAGACGAGTTGATGCGCTTACTGTACTTGACATGCCAAATGAGCTTATTTTCTGATTTTTTTTTGTTTTATTTATTTATTTTTTTCTTTCCGCCTGTCACAATCTCATTTTGGGGTTTTTAGAACTTTGGATGCTCTTTTGAGCAGCAAGAAAATTATTTTTTTGAGAAACAAGCAAGAAAATTATTGATGCGTTGATTTAAAAAAAAATTATTATCCTTTTCTTGAAATTACAAAGTTTTAATCTGCTTCTTTCTTTCAACATAAGAGTATCAATTAAACATATAGAGTAGTACGTGCAGGAGAAGGTAAATGTAAATTTAATCACTTAATTTCATGAAATTAAGAGAACAATTAAAAGAAAATTAAGGAAGCAATAGAGTAATTAGATGTATAATTGAAGTGAAATTCAACAATTAACATACATACATACATACCTGAAGCAGAACAGGATATGCTATTTAGAGAAGAGGTTGCAGAAGTGCATGAATAGAGGAAGAGCATGAAGCAACACAACATCACTTCTTTCATATCCATCTATCTTTAATTCATTCAATTTCTAGCTTAGCTTTCAACATGACACTACCTCTTAGCTTCTTCTTCTTATATAACTACATCTTCAATTCATTCATTCTCTATCCTTTACATTACTTTATTTTATGGAATCTTTCCTTTTCTTTCTAAACAAGACATATGAAGGAGAGAGTGCAACAAAAGGATCTTATCAATCTTTTCAGGTTGGGAATGAGTTCTACCTAGCCCTATTGGTTAGTGGGAGACATCTGTGACCTTAAAGTTAGTACTTAATCCAATCTTGTAGCTTAATTAGGTCAATCGATAAGTGAACTGCTAATATAACTTCAAGGTTGGAAGTCTTAGGTATCAGCTTGGAGGGTTGAGTCTAGAGTATCCCATCATCAAAATGTGACACTGATTGCTATGCAAATATAAGGAAATAAAGTTGTGTATTTCCTATTATAACTTTTGGCGTGATGGGAAGCACTTGATCTGACAATAAGTATCATAGTACGTAGGTCATGAGTGTAAGTGTTGGGAGATTTTTAGGTGTCGTACGTGTCTAGTGTTGACTGCTATGCAAATATAAGAAATAATTTGGATACAACTAGTAAATGTTGACATGTCACATGAGATTTTTCCCTTTTCCCTGTGTGGGAATAGAAATTTCAAATTTGTTGCATGCCACTGTGTACCTCGTTTTCCTTCTTTATTTATTTGATAGGGAAGAGATGAAAAATGATAAATACTATACACCCCTACCATTAGCACTGCTTATTAATTACTTGCTTTTGTGTTTTTTTTTTGTTCAAGAAAAAACATTATTTATTTTCATACATTATTGGTCAATTGATTAATAGAGCAAATACCAATTTTGGTCCCACGATTATTAGCAAAATGACAATTTTGATCCACATGTTTAATTTCTATCAATTTTGGTCTCACGACTATTGTTTTAGTACCAATTTTGGTTTCAAGACTATTGTTTAAGTGCCAAAATTCATCGCACCGATCACCCATATGTTTAAAACGTGCCGAAATCTAAAATTTTAAAAGGTATTTTCGTCCTTTCCAATTCAATATCCCAATTTGAGCATGAATAAAGAGATTTAAGCCCTAAGATCGATCACAATTTACAGTTTTCCTCCTCAAATTAAGGTAAAATGAGGAGAAAAATTGCGAATTTTGATCGATCTTAGGACTTAAATTCATTTATTCATGCTCAAATTGGGATATTAAGTTGAAAAGGACGAAAATACCCTTAACAATTTTAAATTTTTGCACGTTTTAAATGGATGGGTGACAGGCACGCGATGAATTTTGGCACTAAAGCAATAGTCGTGGATGAAAATTGGTACTAAAACAATAGTCGTGGATGAAAATTGGTACTAAAATAATAGTCGTGGACCAAAATTGGTAGAAAATAAACATGTGGACCAAAATTATCATTTTGCTAATAGTCGTGGGACCAAAATTGGTATTTGCTCATATTAATATCACCCTAATAACACTGGAGATAGCTGACCAAAAAGAGAAGAAGAAGGAATAATATGAGAACATGGTTTTGGTTGATTAAAATGGGTAGAAAGATATATTCCCACTTTGGAAATGGGCCAGGGAAATTGGAATAGGCTCTTTTTTATTTCTTTTTTTATCACTTTAATAAATAGTGAAAATTTTATGAATCTGTTCTAAAGCTATGTCGACTGGGAGTGTCACTTTATTTCAGGTTTGTAGGCCTCACATATGTTTTAGTGTGTTTGGATGGTTTAGGATTTAGGGGAAATAAGGTTAATGGAAAGGAATTAAGAGGTGTTTGGTTCAAGTTATACAACATAATCAAAAAAATATGACATTTGAAAGCTTGCATTCTCATGTTTGATTCAAATTGAAAGGGAATATAATTCCCTGCCAATTTTTAGGTTATCTAAGATAGATTCTCAGACATATTTATTATTTTTGCCATATATATATATATATATATATATATATATATATGTATATATATGTATATACATATAGAGTATATACATATAGATATATGTACATATGTGTATCATATTTAATTATATTTGTAATTACGGAGTATATATTTTATTTAATTTTTATTACATCATTTTAATTTATAAAGTAATTTTATTTTTTAAGTTCAAATTTTTATTTAATTATTTTTAATCATGTACTTTTATATATGTTACCATTGTCTTATTTAGTTATTTTAATTTTAAAGTTTATTGAAATACATGAAAATATATTAACTGTATGTATTAAACTAAAACTAGTAAATTACCGATGCGATGCACAAATAATTTTTTTATTATATATACTTAAATAATAAAATTAATGAAGAAATTAATAGTGTGGCAAAAATTCCACCTAGGTGCTGGCCGGCCGCCTATATTACCACAAACGGTGGCCTAGGCGGCTGTGTGCGACTAGGCTACCTAGACATTTATTGCCTAGGCCTTCTAGGCACCATTTAGCTAGGCCGCCTAAGCACCAAGTAGGTCGTCTAGTCGGTCGATTAACTATTGTTTTATTCTTTTTTAAATGTGTTATTTATAAAGTAATTTTATTTTTCAAGTTCAAATTTTTATTTAATTATTTTTAAATCATGTACTTATATATGTTACTATTGTCTTATTTATTTATTTTAATTTTAAATTTTATTGATATACATGAAAATATGTTAAGTGTATTTTTTTTTGAAAAGATATGTTAAGTGTATTAAACATAAAAGATAACACTTAAACCAAACAGGTTTATATTACATATGTTAATATTAACCAAATACACTAATTTGATATTCTCAACAATCTAACATACCTAAGAGAATCTAACATTTCTTGAACTAAACGCCCGTAATGTGTGAGAACATTTTGCTGTAGTTGAGGTAATATTATTCAATATAAACATGATTAGTCTCAATATGCAATCTTAGTTGACTAGTTGAAGAAATCTGTGGCAAAACTAAATGAAATAATATTAATTAATGGAGAAAACCACTATTCAATAGTGTGCACGTGGTAATATAAATCTTGTTCCTGATTAATAGCTTGCAACCCTCTTTTGAGTGAGGAGAAAAACTCACAGCCTATGACTACCCATTTAAAATGATAATTGGAATATCTTCACACTATATTATAGTTTGCATCTATCTTTAATATATAACAGGCATAAATTTGCAAATTTACTTTAAAAAGGGAATAAAATGTGGGTATAGATGTATTCCGATCCATTTCAACATGCAATATATTGAATCTAACTCGACCTCCACTCTCAATCTTAATACATCTATCAATTTATTTTTCATTCGTCTCTTGTTTAAGCATAAAATTTTCTCTACTTTTTTTCTTCTCCATTTTTGTTGACAACACGACTCGTGCTTCCAACCACCCCGAAGTCCATACAGTTCACCCGTCAACTTCCAAGGCCACTCAACCCAGCGTGGTATCTTCTTGATTAGTAATTGTTTAATCCTACGTGGATTAATTTTCCTTGTAATTTGTGTTGTTTTCGTTTTTCCAATTTCTTGTATTTCCGATTGTCAGAGAGGACTTTCTCTAACAATCTTAAAACCTTATATCTTCTTCTACTCCTTCTGACTTTCGGATTTCTAAAAAGAAATGGAAAACGTGTTGCCAGTAGCCAACCTTGGGGATGAAAATCCTAATGTTGTCAAAAACAACAGCGGGGGGAACGGCAACAATGTTGCACAATCCCAGGCACCAGTGAATGTAGGTTCACAAGGGGGTGTCAGTTCGGAGGTGTATATCCCCACGATGAGAGTACCTACGGTACCAAGTGGTTCGGCTGAAAAGCCGGACAAGTTTTCGGGAGCATTTTTCAAGAGGTGGCAGCAAAAGATGCTGTTTTACCTTGCTACTCTCGGCTTGTCAAGGTTCTTGACCGAGACGGTTCCAGTGGTGAAGGAACAAGACCCTCATTCTGTAATGGCGGTTGGGCTTTGGAAGGATTCTGACTTCCTTTGTCGCAACTACATTCTGAATGGGTTGGTTGACTCCCTTTATGATGTTTATCGTAAAATTGGCACGGCTAAGGCACTGTGGGAAGCTTTGGACCACAAGTACCGAAGCGAGGATGCCGGGGCCAAGAAATTTGTTGTTGGCAGGTTGTTTGATTTCAAGATGGTGGATTCAAAAACCGTGCTGAGTCAAGTTGAAGAGTTGCAATTACTCTTTGACGAGATTCGTGATGAAGGCATGCCGATTAGTGAAGCCTTCCAAGTGGCATCCATGATCCACTTGCTGCCTCCGGGATGGAAGGACTTCAAGAACTACCTGAAGCACAAGCGAAAGGAGATGAGTTTGGAGGACCTGATTCAACGACTTCGTGTTGAGGAAGGGAACAGGACCAGTGATGGAAGAGGACCTCTCGTGGGAGGTGCCAAAGCCAACATGGTGGAGCACGGGCAAAGCTCCAAGAAGGCTAAGAAGGGCAAGAAAAAGCTGGGTCCGAAAGGTGGCATCTCCAAGAGCAAGTTCCAAGGGAAATGCTACAATTGTGGCAAAACGGGCCACAAGTCCATGGAGTGCAAGCCTCCAAAGAAAAAGAACAAGGGTTCTGAAGCCAACATGATTGGTGATATGAGCCAAAAAGTGGCTGAGATTAGCCTTTCGGCTATGGTCACGGAGGTGAACCTGGTGGGCTCCAACCCGCGCGAGTGGTTCATCGACACCGGTGCAACGAAACATCTATGCTGCAACCGGGAGATGTTCAACACCTTTGAGGCCGTTGAGGGCGAGAAGGTCTGGATGGGAAATTCTGCTCAGTCCGTTGTGGAGGGCGTGGGCAAGGTGATTTTGAAGATGACTTCCAAGAAGGAACTGACATTGAACAATGTGCTGTATGTTCCGGACCTTAGGAAGAATCTTGTTTCTGGCTCGTTGTTGAACAAGCATGGATTAAAGATGGTCTTCGAATCTGACAAAGTAGTTTTGTCAAAGTTAGGGATGTTTGTTGGTAAGGGTTATGTAACTGACGGGCTTTTTAAGCTCAATGTAATGCCGATTATCAATAAAAGCAAAGTTAATTCCGTTTACTTGCTTGAGTCTTCCAATTTGTGGCATGGTAGACTAGGTCATGTTAATTTCATCTATGCGTAGATTAATTAGCATGAACCATATCCCTAATTTTCAAGTTAATACAAATAAGTGTGAAATTTGTGTTGAGGCAAAACTAACGAAAACTCCCTTCAAATCGGTTGAAAGGGGGACTGAGCCACTAACTTTGGTACATAGCGATTTGTGCGATTTTAGATCGATTCAAACGAGAGGTGGTAATAAGTATTTTATCACGTTTATCGATGATTGCACACGTTTTTGCTATGTGTATTTGCTAAAGAGCAAAGACGAAGCCAAGGAAAAGTTCACTCTTAATCGAAAGATTAAAAAGGTTAGAAGCGATAGAGGTGGTGAGTACGAAGTACCTATCGGTGACTTATGTGCGAGTGTTGGAATAATACACGAGCGTACTGCACCTTATGCACCTCAATCGAATGGTGTTGCTGAACGTAAGAATCGTACATTGAAAGAGATGATGAATGCGATGCTTATAAGTTCGGGCTACCTCAAAGCATGTGGGGTGAGGCGATTTTGACAAGTAACTACCTTTTGAATAAGGTACCTCACAAGAAGCTCAATAAGACCCCTTATGAGCTGTGGAAAGGTAGGAAACCTTCCTACCAATACCTCAAAGTGTGGGGGTGTCTTGCCAAAGTCTTGGTTCCAACACCAAAGAAAATAAAGATAGGTCCAAAGACGGTGGATTGTATCTTTATTGGATATGCACACAATAGTAGTGCTTATAGGTTCTTAGTACACGAGTCCCATAATCCGGACGTACATAAGAACACTATAATTGAATCAAGGAATGCAAGTTTCTTTGAAAATGTATTTCCTTGTAGGTCTAATAAAAGACCAAGTACGTCACTTCGAGAGGTCGAGAGACCTAGTACGTCACTTCGAGAGATCGACAGACCAAGTACATTACTTCGAGAGGTTAACATACCTAGTATGTCACTTCGAGAGGTTGACGGACCGATTATGTCACTTTGAAAGATGGACGGACCAGGTACATCACTTCGAGAGGTTGATGTTGCTATGGACAATAGCGTCGGGTATTCTGAGGAAGAACCCGAGCTTGAGCCGAGACGTAGTAAGCGGGCGAGAGTTGAAAAATCATTTGGTCCCGATTTTCTAACTTACTTGTTAGAGTATGATTCGAATACTCTAACTTGTTTGATAGAAAATGAACCAGATTTTCTCTCTTGTTTGATTGAAAACGAACCTCAGAATTATAAAGAAGTTGTGACTTCTACGGAGGGTCCAATGTGGAAGGAAGCGATCAAAAGTGAAGTGGATTCTATCCTACAGAATCACACTTGGGAACTTGTTGATCTTCCTCCGGGTTGTAAACCTTTAGGATCCAAGTGGGTCTTTAAAAGGAAAATGAAACCAGATGGTTCCATCGAGAAGTATAAGGCTAGACTTGTAATCAAGGGTTACAGGCAACGAGAAGGCCTTGATTACTTCGATACGTATTCTCCTGTGACGAGAATAAACTCCATTAGGATGATCCTTGCCATAGCCGCATTACGGAATTTGGAAGTTCATCAAATGGATGAGAAAACAGCTTTCTTAAATGGCGGATTAGATGAGGAAATCTATATGGACCAACTCGTAGGGTTTGTGGCTCCAGGCCAAGAAAAGAAAGTATGAAAATTAGTTAAATCGCTCTATGGTTTGAAACAAGCGCCTAAGCAATGGCACAAGAAGTTTGACCACTCGATGTTAACTAATGGGTTCAAAATAAACGAAAGTGACAAATGTATCTACGTTAAGGAAACGGTAGATGGCTACGTCATTCTTTGTTTATATGTGGATGATATACTCATCATTGGTAGTAATGATCGAATGATCAAGTCTACCAAGAACATGTTAAATGCAAGATTTGACATGAAGGATATGGGTTTGCCTGATTTAATCCTCGGGATTAAAATCATTAAAAGACCTGATGCTGATTTAATCCTCGGGATTAAAATCATTAAAAGACCTGATGGTCTTGTGTTGAGCCAATCTCATTATGTTGATAAAATCCTTGAAAAGTTTAACAATGATGATAATCAATTGGCTAATACACCGTTTGATACAAATGTTCAACTAACCAAGAACCACGGAGAGTGTATCTCTCAAGTAGAATATGCTCGGGTAATTGGTAGCCTGATGTATCTTATGAGTTGTACAAGGCCGGATATTGCCTATGCTGTTAGTAAGCTTATCAGGTATACTAGCAATCCCGGTATGATTCACTGGAAGGCAATAGTAAGGGTTATGAGATACTTGAGGTATACTCGTGATCTCGGACTGCACTATGTAAGATATCCTGCTGTACTTGAAGGGTATAGCGACGCTAGCTGGATATCTGACATTAAGGATTCTAAATCCACGAGTGGTTATGTGTTTACACTAGCCGGTGCAGCCGTTGCATGGAAATCTTCCAAGCAAACAGTAATAGCTAGGTCCATAATGGAATCAGAAATGATTGCCTTGGACAAGTGCTGTGAAGAGGCTGAATGGCTACACCATTTTTTGGAAGATATTCCAAGTTGGGAAAGACCTGTACCCCATTTTTTGGAAGATATTCCAAGTTGGGAAAGACCTGTACCTCCAATTTGTGTGCATTGTGATAGTTGGGAAAGACCTGTACCTCCAATTTGTGTGCATTGTGATAGTCAAGAAAGACCTGTACCTCCAATTTGTGTGCATTGTGATAGTCAAGCAACAATTGGGAGAGTACGGAGTCAGATTTATAATGGTAAGTCTAGACATATGCGCCGTAGACATAATACCATTAAACAACTCCTCGTAACTGGTGTTGTCTCGATTGACTTCGTGAGGTCAATAGACAATATAGCGGATCCGCTAACCAAAGGGTTGAGCAAAGAAGTTGTCGAGAAGTTGGCACGAGGAATGGGTCTAAAGCCCTTGGACTAAAAATTCCATAGTGGATACCCAACCTAGCTGGCACCTAGGTTCAATTGGACAACTAAATTATGGAATAGCATGTCACTATGGGGGTCCCCGGACTCCCTACCACTCCTCGTTAAAACAGTGACTCCCGATCGAGGCTAGCACACTAGTGTTTTAATGATTCGATTGTCATCTGACATATGCTATGTATGCAATGTCAAATGGACATATGTTGAGTTGCAGGAAACTCGAGAAAGAATCACCTATGTGAGAGAGAAGTGAGGGTCGCTTCAAAGGAGAATTGAAGGGGATTAATTCTTTAGAAACTCTTGCAGAACCAGGAACGGTGTCCCACGACCAAAATGCGCACAGTCATGAGAACAAAACGTGGTTGGAAGATTCCTGTGTGAGATTTGTCAATGTCTACACAAACGACAGTCGGTTCAAAGACATCGCGTTCTACCGTACAGCCAGTAGAGTATATAGATCTCACGAGGCAAGGTTCAAAGGGTTACACCTACCTTTGCTATGTAGGAATCAACCGTTGAACGCAGTTGTTTCCGTTTTCAAAATACCCTTGAAAATCACATTTTCATTCATGTGGGGGATTGTTGGAAAATTGCACTAAAATGGCATTTTAAGTGGCCATTTTGTGGTATAAATATTTGTGGGTCCACTTCCGATTTTGGGTCGGGTCAAAGTGGATTCGGGTTGTTCGTTCTTAGACGAAGAGATTGATATATTATACGCTCAAAATGGATAATGGGTGAATGAGAAATTGATTCTTAAAGTAGACCCATTTGAGATGGAATTCAAGTCTGGAAAAGCTTATGTAGCTTTGTCCCACATTGGTTGGGAATGAATATTTGCACCACTATAAATACAAGAAGCTTTTTAAGGCTAATTGACTTGTATGGCATAGAGGCTCTCTCTCGCGCGCAGGGGGAGGGTGTGCAAATCAAATCCCAAAATGAGTTCGAAAGGCTTGAACTCGTGTGCGCCGGCACCTGCGGGCACGAATGTCGTCCGAAAATTTGGCAGGCCTTGCGGGCTAAGTTATGTCATATTTTCGAACAAGTTTTCCATCTCAGACCGCATGAGATCGAATTGATCTCTCGTTCGAGACATCTAATACACTGACCTCTCGAGAGGTAGTCCGATGTCTCGAACCAAGTCGGGTACGAGGGCGATATCGCGCAGCCCGGGTCGGCGCGCGCGTTCGATGTCTCGCGGACCAATTTGATGTCTCATTGCAGTGCGATGTCTCGAAGCCAGCACTTCTCGAGGTCTCGCGGCACGAACTATGTCTCGAAGGTACGCAGATATGAACGATGTCTCGAACAGTGACTTTGGTGATCTCTCGATTGCGACCGTTCACCTACTGGATCCGTTCAGAAATGACTCTTAATATTACGGAATTAATACGATTAATTCCAATCATTATTTCAGAGTTTATTTCTTGGTTAAATGGATTAGTAGTGGGTGTAAATAGGTTGCTAGTGGGTGGAGGTTACGAATGGGAATTAAATGCCAGATTTAATGCAATGATCCCATCCTTCACTATATATTCGTTGTGAGCAGCAGGTTTGAAAATACACACACCAAGAACACACGAATACACTGTTTTCTCCCTCAAAACCCTGCTCATATTTACTTTAAGCCATCTGCGTTCATCCCACGGTTTAGTTCGCCGGGTCCAAGTTTGTGTGCTCAAACGGTGGATCGTAGCACGTTTTATCCTGGGAAGCCAAGGCCGCAACGTTCCAGCACCCCGGGAAGCGGCAAATAAGGTTTTAAGGATGGTGACAACACGACTCGTGCTTCAACCACCCCGAAGTCCATACAGTTCACCCGTCAACTTTCAAGGCCACTCAACCCAGCGTGGTATCTTCTTCATTAGTAATTGTTTAATCCTACGTGGATTAATTTTTCCTTGTAATCTGTTTTGTTTTCATTTTTCCAATTTCTTGTATTTCCGATTGTCAGAGAGGACTTTCTCTAACAATATATATATGAAAATTTGTTATATGTGAATTATGTGATATATGGTGATTTTATGTTGTCTAGAAATAAGAATTTTATTCACTGTTTGAGAAAATTTTGACTAGCGCAGTTCCCTAACTAAATTTGTGAAAAATACTTTTTGAACTCCGTTTGGCTTGAAATTTTTTCTGGAGAACCTACACTTATGATATTAGATGTCTATAAAAAAATTGTTAAAAATATGCTCTAGTGTTCCTAAAAAATTCCGTAAAGTTTCGACAGTGTGCTACCAGTTAAATTTCTGTCTAGCACTCTGGCGCAGTGTTGGAAAAAATTTTGGCAAACATACTTCCTGACCTTGGATTGGCTTGAAATGTTTTCCGTATAATCTAGACTTGTTGAACTTCATACCTTGAAAATTTTGTGTCAAAATGTGTTACCAATTTCTCTCAGAAAATTCTTCAGTCTAGGTAAAAAATTTCTGAAATTTCTGTCAGTTTCAGTTCTTGTACTGTGTATCTTGTTGTATATTTGAGCAATTTGAGAAATTGATTACTTGAGAGTATATGTATACTTATGTATTGTTTATAAAAGTTTAAATGTTATGTTGAAATTATGTGAATACAATCTGTAATTTGCGCATAGAGCTGTCAATACGGGCTCGCGGGGCCCGCCCTGCGGGCCGCGGGCCTAAACGGGGCGGGCAAAAAAAGCCCGCCCCTTGGCGGGCTTGAATTTTGTTGGCCCGCCCCGCCCCGCCTAAGGCCCGCGGGCATGGCGGCCCCTCGCCATTTTTTTTGTAAATTGTTAGTTTATTACTCCTTTTTAAAAATTTTGTTATTTGTACATAAAAAAATAATTAAAATAATTTATACACAACTCACATAAAACATAATTCATCAAACATTAAACATTACATAATTGATTATACATAAGTACATAATCATATTAGTAACATAACAATAATAAAACATTGCAAACAATAAACTATATATATATATA
>NC_044920.1:4787422-4815784 GCF_003576645.1 Ipomoea triloba | reverse complement strand
AAAAAATTTAAAAAAAAAAAAAAAAAAAAAAAACAGGCGGGTAGCCCGCGGCCTGCGGGCCTTGGCGGGGCGGGCCAAAAAAGCCCGCTCTTTGGCGGGCATCAATTTCGAAACCCGCCCCCTACCTAAGGGGCGGGGCGGGGCGGTCCGGCGTGCTAAGCCCGTTTTGACGGCTCTATCTGCGCATAGTTGGAATATATATTTTGTGGAACTTTTACATATTTTGGGAGGCCAAAGGCCTAGTGGTCCAACAACATATATATATAGTTGTGGCTTCTCAAATAAGAGATCTCAAGTTCGAATCTCAGTGTGGGGGCATTGAGCCATTGACTCAGTAGGTTGAGAAAATATGTATGAACAAATACTACATTGTAACAGAGTTAATTGTACTAAAAAAATTTTAAACAATTAATCTAACCGAAAAAATATACGCAAATTTTAAGCAATTAATTTAACCTTTCGAGTAGATGTTGACTCTTTTTTTTTTTTTTTTTGAATACGTAGATGTTGATCTTTATATAACATAATTAGAGAGATTCTATTTAACACATCTAATCAATCCGTCGTTCTAAGATCTTTTTTATCATTTTCCTCTTAGGGCGTATCATATGGATCCCTTTCTAGCAACTTGATATAACATAATTAGAGAAATTCTATTTAACATATATATCTAATCATTCAATCTTTGTAAAATTTTCATTATGTTTTTCCGCTTAGGGCGTATCATATCTCTTCTATCAACATAAATATCCCATAGACATTATTATCTGCTTGTTTTTATATATATGGAATACATATACCTATGTTTCTTCAATATCAGCTGTGGTACGTGAGTCTATATATGTCTGTCTGTTGTTCCAGACGAAAACATCCGAATCCTAGGATTCCTACCTAGCTGTACCACTATCCTTCTTTTTATTTATAATGCAAGTTTTTGACTTTGTCTGACTATATCCTGAACTCTAGGACTCGTTCTTAGACCTATAATGAGATAAGTAGAGTCAATTTAGCAAAGTAAACTGCACGCTTCTGCGCACAAGAAACAATACAACTCAAACCTAAACTCTCAATGTATATTTGTGGCAAGAATCAAAATATCGATCACCGTGCCACTAAAAGTCTTAAGTGATATTTTTCATTAAATAGACTAATGCTTGGAATTCCAGCAACAATTTCTAATTATCAACAAATAGGAGTTTGTAAACCAGTTTGGTTGGCGTGGGTGACCGGGCACTCTCATCCCTTATGAGAGGTTGGGAGTTCGAATCACCTCTCGTACTGAAAAACCACTCGGACCAACACTTGCCCCTTAATTAGGGCGATCTGATGCGAACAGAAATTAGTCTATGTATAATACGAGCTTAAAGGTGTCTCTTACAGTTTAGGACCTGCTCGAAACACCTTATAATCTTAAAAAAAAAAAAAAACAAAAAAACAAATAGGAGCATAATTTCAGGAACCAAACATGTTGTGAATTTTCAAGTTGGAAAAAATTGACACATCCAAAACATCATGTTAGTATTGAATTGACACATCACACTGCTGACATGTTCATCATTTTCTTTTTATATATCTGTTTTTGAACTGGGAAAATTGACAGGTTATTTTGATAGAGCTGTCCCATTTGCCTTTAAAAATATCATCATCCCTTTATCTTAGATTTTCATTCTCCACTGTGTTTTTTAAAAAAAAAAAAATTCATTTTCATTTTTTTTTGGGTGTTCCAGTCCAATTGTACTAGCACCTATTTTTTACATATTCATTTTTCAGATTCAATGTTTTGAGATTATAACATTATAAAATTTATCACGAATTCAAAATTTCATGTGATTTGAAAATATTTTCAGATATATTCGATTTGACTGAAATATATATAATTTTGCTTCAAATTTAGTACATATGAAATTTTAAAATTCTATATCTAGACCAAATTTATATACAAATATAACATAACTACAAATATCCTAAGCGATAACCTTTCTGGTTCACCTACAAATTAAAAATCAATTCATATTTTAAATTTTAAATTAGATAATATGAATAATATTTAATCCTAAATGCATGTAAATATGTTATGTTGGTATAGTAAAGATAATAATGATTGTAGTCATACTCCTAGATAAATATCTAAAAACATAATAAATGTGAATGAAGGTTATACCCCTCATTTATGTCCGTTTTTTCCGTTACGTTTTTTTGTACATTATGCTATAAAAGTTGTACTACATAATATTTTGGACAAATATACCCCTACCGTTATAACTTCTGTTATCTTTTCCACTATTGTTACTATGCACATGCATCCACCATATATTTTCTTATCTACCTCAATAATAATAATACTAATAATAATAATAATAGTAATAATAATAATAATAATATATACACATTAAATATTAGAGTTATATGTTAGTTATTTTTTAAAATATAAATATTCAATTTATAAAAATATTTTACATTATTATTATTATTATTTACTATATTAAAATTTAAATAAATTTAAAATTTTAATATAAAATATTAATATTGGGCACCTATTTTTTGCGCATCGCGCATAAGAAAAACTAGTGTAATTATATAAGCGTGGGGATGCGATAGCTAGGTAGGTAGGTGGTACATAGATGTGAATAGATGAGCGAGAAGAGTAGATAGATATGTGAAATATGTAAAAGATCATAAGTAATGGAAATGGTATTTATAAATGAAAAGTGCTCTTTTCTTTTCTTGATTTTTCCCTCAAAACTTCTCCTCATGATGTGGCATTCATTCATTAGAAATTAATAAATTGGTTAACCTCACTACTAATTAAAAAATAAATTTAACTACCAATCAGATAATGTAGTATGTCACATCAAGTGAAGATTGTATGGAAAATAAAGGGAAAATGACACTTTTTCCCCCTATGTTATGTCTATATAGCACTTTTCCCCCCGTGTTATTAAAGTGGCTGTTTTTCCCCTGAAATGTTAAATTGGCATTTTTACCCTTAAAATAATTATTTCATTTATTTTTCTTCTCCAACAAATTATTACTTATATGTATGGATGATCACGATTCGGTTCGAACCTAATCAAACACTGTAGCAATCATACCGAAATAGTATGGACGGTTCTGGTTACGATTCAGAACCGAAAAAAATAAAATTAAATAATTGTTGAACCGTGAACCGGAATTGAACCACAGTCATATATAGTGAAAATGACCAAACACTTATTTTGATAAATCGGTACGGTTCGATTCCAATTTCGATTTTGAACCGCCAATCAAAACTTATTTATTTATTTATTTATTTTTATTTCTTATTTAAAAATAGTCTAAATTCAACAATTATTTTATTTTATTTTTTCGGTTCTGAATCGTAACCGTAACTACCGTCCATACTATTTAAGTTCAATTGCTATAGTGTTTGATTAGGTTCGTATCGAGCCGTGATCTTCCATACCTATTAGTAATAATTGGTTGGAGAATAAAAATAAATGAAATAATTATTTTTAAGGGCAAAAATGTCAATTTAACATTACAGTGGGGAAAACTACCACTTTTAAAATAATTGAGGAGGAAAACAACCACTTTAATAACACAGGGGGGAAAGTGTTATATGCACATAACATAGGGAGAAAAAGTGTCATTTTCCCGAAAATAAATGAGGGGTTTCGTATTTTAAAAAAAAAAAAAGAAAACATGAAAAAGTGTTTTCGTGTTTTTAAAATATAAATTGTACAAATAAACATGTTTTATATTTTTCATTCCTTTAAAAAAACATTTTTTTTTTTTTACAATTAGTAAATAAACACTAGGATTTGGTGTGAATAATATTTTATTTTAACTTAGTGTACATGTAACCAATTTTATTTTTTTTTTCTAAAAAGTAGCTAGACATGAAAGTGGCTAACTACAATGTAATGTGATAACATTCTGGTTACCATTTTAAATGGGTGGTCATATGTTTGAACCTCGAATCTGAGTAGCGGGGGCTTAGATTCTTTGGACGGGAAATAAAATAGTTGCAGATTTATATTTTCATTTTGAAAGGAAAAAGGTACAAATATACTCGCACACGATTATCTTAGGAATACGACATTTTTATATATGTATATTAATTTAATTGATTATATATTTTTGAGTTAATTTTATTTTTTGTCTTAGATTTATAGGTTGCAGTCTGCTTTTAATTCTTTTTTTCTTACAAAAATATTCTCTTTGGTCATAGTCTATTGTGGCATAATGACCATTTTTGTTCATCTATCAACAAAAATATTTAAATGTCATTAAATGCAATGACATTTTAGTCTTCGATTAGATTTTTTTTATACAAAAATAAAAATATAGCGGGGACAACCCATTTTGTATAAAAAGATTGAAATGCCATGTATTTAATTAAGAGTTAATTCCATTTTTTGTACTAGGTTTATAGGTGAAATCCACTTTTAGTCATTTTTTATTAGAACATCCTCATTTGACCCTAGTATTATTATTGTGACATGACCAAATTTAGTTGTTCAGTAACAAAATCGTTGAAATATTGTTAAATACACAGACATTTAAATTTTTTTTATACCAAGTATGTTAAATCGATATATTTTTTATGTTTTTTTTTTTTGAAAACATTCATAATTGAAGACAAAAAATGTTCTTGTATTTAATAATATTTAAACTGATTTGTTGATAAAGGACCAAAAATGATCATGTCACAATAATACTAGGATAAAAACTAGATGTTTTAATAAAAAATGACTAAAAATGGACCGCCGCCTATAAATTTAGGACCAAAAATAGAATTAACTCATTTAATTAATGACATTTCAACAATTTTATTGACATAAATCCAAAGAGGATCATGCAAAATAATACTAATACCAAAAATAGAATTAACTCTATATTTTTTACCAATTTAGAAATGAAATAAATCAAAATTATGATAAAGGATATATTTTAATAATTACTCCGTATAATTTATAAACCCATTTCATTTTTTTTTTGAATACTACTAACTATATTATAATGCAGTATCTGTTCATACCCATTTCATATTTTAACTATTATGGATTATATTTTAATAATTACTCCGTATAATATATAAACCCATTTCATTTTTTTTTTAATACTACTAACTCTATTATAATGCAGTATCTGTTCATACCCATTTCATATTTTAACTATTATGGATTATGATTATATTTATAATTTATTCCAACCTTCTTTGCAATACCCTACCCCCAACCAAAAAAAAAAAAAAAAAAAAAAAAAAAAATCTTTGCCAAACATATAAAGTTAGGTTAATCATCCCTTCCACTATCTTGATTTTACTACCTTAAATCTCATGTCTTCACTCCAATCCCATTTGTTTGATGAAGAAGAAGGTGTTAGCGGCCAAGAAAGCCCTGTTGGGTCACACGACGATCACGTGACAGATTCTCCCGGCGGCAGCTTCTTTGATCACCCGCCGGAATCATTCTGGGTGTCCACGGAGGATTCCGAGCAGCAGGAGGATTGGTTCTACCGGAATGCTGCAACCGTCCAACGGAAAGCCTCCAGGAAGCTCACGTTTTCCGGCGGTCCGGCTCACCGCCGCAAGTCCTCTCTCACCTCGTCCTCGAACCGGAAGCGCAACCTGTCTCTCATCGCTCTTCCGGCTGCTCAGAAAAGTAGAACGGCGGCCGACGGGATCTTTAGGCGGGATAAAAAGGTCGGGTTGTTCAGGAGCCGGTCTGATCCGGGTGGGAAGGCGGCGGTGCCGCCGTCTGAACCGGGTTCGCCGGTTGTTACTTGTACAGGACGGGTTAGAACGAGGAAGGGAGGAGGTGGGAAAACCGGGTTAGTGAAATGGTTCGGCAGTGTTCTGAAAAACCGGTTTGGGAAAAACCGGGTGTCGAGTAAAGCCAGCACTGGCTGAAGATTGCCCGGTTCAATGGGTCTAATCCGGTTTGGAAAAAACCGGTCAAGCACTCTATTTCAAGCCCCAGTCAGGCTGCAAGTGTGGCAATAATGTATCCATTGGATCCATGTTTTCTTTTGTACTTAGTCTTTATTTATTTATTTATTTTACAGAAAATAGTTATACCATAAACCTATGTCGAATAATCGGTCTTGACACAATTGGTAAGAGTATTAAATTCAAGCCATTTAGTTATTCTAAGTTTTTCTAATTTACATTCTTTCAAATGTTTTGTCAAAGAAGGGGTTAGAGATTCAATCTTTTGAGGAAAAGTATTAAATTTATGGTTTAAATTTCATTAAAAATAATTTTAGTGTGCATATTTATTAATTGCATCAAAGATATTCCCGAAAAGTAAAGATTTTACAAGGTGTTTGGTTGGGGGGAGGAATTAGGAGAGAAAAGAATTGTAATTCGATGGGAAAAGAATAAGGTCGAATAAAATATGAATTGAAATTATAGTGTTTGATATACAGGAAGTCAGGAGTACATAAATTGAAAGGTAAGAAGTGACAGAATGAGTAAAACTCCTTATGTTGTAGTAGTAATAATAATAATAATATAAAAAATACAAAGGATATTAGAGGAGGAACAAAATTGTCTTTACACCAACAAATTTGTCCATCTCCTCCACCGAATTACAATTCATTGCGGAAACACCATGAATTGCAATTCTCTCCAATCAAACGATGTAATTGTTGAATTCATTGAATTGCAATTTCTTTATACTAAATTCATCCCTCCAAACACCCCTTAGTATGAGTATTGATTAATTGAATGGAAGAAATTCCCGATAAGTGATCGAGATCACAATACATTGTATCCTAAAAAAAAAAAAAAGGTTTCAATTACTTCTGTTGTTGGATTGCTCTGATAGGGATTGGCGTAGGGTCAGATCAAATAAGAAAAGAAAGTATTTCGGGGGACAAATTTAAAATAATTTTATTGTTTGATTGATCTGACGGAACAGAATTTATAGAAATGAGAATATTTTGAGTATATTTTTAAAATTCATAATTCAAATCAAAATTAATTTGAATTTTTTGGTTCATACATCATTCCAGTATCTGAATTTTCGAATGGCAAATTATTGTGTGAACAGTTTAAAACAATGTTGTTTTGAATTTTTTTAAATAAAAAAATTCTTTGCTCCGCGTATATTCGAATAATAAACATTTTGAGATAAGATAATGTATTTTACGAGTTAAAATAATATATTTATATTTCTTAGAATAATAAAATTTTTGGGGTAAATAATGTATTTTATGAGTTAGAATAATATACTTTTTGAGTTATAATAATGCACTTTATATGTTTTTGGACTATAGTCCACACAGTTATGTGAACCACGGTCCACGCAATAATGATTGTTTTCAAACACTCAGGCACCCAACTACAAATCTACAATGTTACAATGCAAAACAATTTGGGGCATCCCTAGTCAACTTAGTCAAGTTGTTGATTTAATTGGAGACTACAAATTTTGGAATTCAACTCCAATTGAAATGTCCAATTAATCTTCTTGGTTTAAGTCGACCAATTATGAACAATCTAAGTTAGGTTAATTACCTCCTTGTGGTTCCCTTTTTTTTCTTTCATATTTTGACGTGTACATTTTTCCCTTCTTTCAACATGCTTGATTGTTTCTTTTTCTCTTGACAAAAACCAAATATTGCCCTCAAACTCCTGAGTTTGAGCCGGTAAGCTATGGGTCCTAGGCTGGTTTACCTTCTTGTGGTCCTTTGCCGGCTAGGGTTACAGGGCGAGGAAAACAACCTCGTTAAAACAACAAAAACCAAATATTCGTTGTCAACCTACTCCTTCTCTACCTGACATATAGTCCCAAATCTTACTCTATCAATATTACTTCTTAAGTAACAGGCTTTTTGATAAGCTATTTTTTTCATTTGAATCCAAATACAAGTGTTTAAATCAAAATTTTGTGTGAAAATAAGAATTAGAAATAAAAAATGAAATTACATAGCATTTTCCTTCTATATCCTATGCCACATCATCATCTCTTTCTTCCACAACTAACATTTCAAAAACTCTTGAAAACCCTCCATAGGAGGTTCTCTAAACACACGTCTAGCCAAGAATGGCCAACTCTGACATGTGCACATGAATAAATATAAAATGTTCTTTTTTTCATTTTATGTGCTCAATTTGATGAACAGAAAATGACTCAAATGATTTACAATTAAATTTGCATACTAATTAGTTCACTCTTAACAAAACAAAATAAAATTTATATGTTTAAAAATCACACCACTACGTGTTCGGAAACACACCACTTACAATGATTTGGTGTGCACAAACACACCACTATGTGTTCAGAAATGTAACAGGGTTAAAGTACACATTGTTGAGCCTTATTACAGAGCACATTGTTGAGCTTTCTAGTGCAATTTTTTTGAAGATTATAAGCGGCGAACTTTTTTTTAAAAAGATCAATTGATCTTATTGATTACTAATTACTAATTTGAGTTAAATTTTGTTTGCTCGTTTATTATTTATGGTCGTTTGTGAATTGTGTTGAAGATCTTATATTAAATTTAGTCTTTTTCAATAATTACTTCACATCATTTTGACTTCCAGTGCACATTTGTGCCTTCTAATGCATATGGTTGAAAATCGTGCGTGAAAATTTTATTTTCCTAAAGAGCAGTTGATCTAAAGTTAAAATTTATCCGTATATTTCACCTGAGGTCTTCTTTGCACCAGATCGAGCCGCCTAAGCATATATATAGGGAGGAATATGTAGCTAGTGGTGTCCCTCACGAGTCACTACTTTCCCTTTTGCATTAGGGATTTCAGGTTATTAGGAGAAGACAAAAGAGAGGTAATAGCAAAACAAAATGTGGCCATAAACAAAGTGCACCTCTTAAAATGTCTTGCATGGTAGAGTAAAAGGTGAAAACACATTACAAAATCAATAAACCATTTCATGCACGTATATATTTTTTTTCAGTTTCATGTATTCAAGGCATTGCTTTAAATGTGTGGATTTGACATCATGTGGACAAAAATGTAATTGATTCAAAACTCTAGACAAAAATGTGTAAAGTACTAATGGGATTACCTTCTTTTCAAAACCCTATTTGAAAAGAAGGTAATTGAAATACATTCTTTTATTTTCTCTTGCGTTGACCATGAATGCCACTGACGGTAATAATGTGTTATCGGGTATATTATTTGAATGTAATGTTGATACAATGTTTGAGTACAATGTTTAGTTCAGTGTGTGTTTTGTCTAGTAAGAAGTGTCGTGTCTCTACTTTGTGTTGTGAGCCTTTTTATCTTCCTCAGCTCAGTAATGGAGCGTTAATGCCAAGGTGCTGAGGAGCCGTTGAGCATTAATGTTGATGAGCTGAACCTTGGGCATCAATGCTGAGGAGCTGAGGAGCCGTTGAGCATTGATGTTGAGGAGTGAAAGTGTTGAACGGATACAAGGCCTTGTGCCTCTTCCTTTTAAGACAAACAGTCGAATCAAGAGAAGGGGGATCGAGATCTATGGTGACATGCTCGGAAGGAGAGGAAGAAGGGGAGGAAGACAGAGAGGAAGTGTCCTCGGCGTCATCATCATGGGTCAATTCATCCTCACCATCGTAAGGTGAAGATTCATCATCAGAAGACACAGTACAGGAATTTAAGTCCATTACACAGTTGAAAGCAACTAACCTGGTTAGTAGGCATGGTCACCAACCTGAGGGTACAACAAAAGAGACAAACAAAAAACAAGAACCCTGAGCAACAGTTAAAAAATAAAAAATAAAACCCTCGGCACAATGCCTACCAGAGAAGTTGGAAGCACGACTGCAAGATGGACGATTACAAAGGAATGAAAAAGGTTTTTTATACAAAACCCTAGGATTTTGTATAAGGAAATACAATCAGGTTAGGAGGAAAAGATTATTCCTAAAATCAATGGGATTTCCTAAACAAATCCCGCCATATATTTTCAAGATTCCAAGGATTCCCTAAGTAAATCCTGCTAGTTCGTATCCTAAATTACTCCGGGTAATTATGGGAGCTAAACTCAAAAAAAAAATTCATATTAGTAAAAATATTCAAGGTAAACGTTTTATTTCATTCAAATAACATTCAAAGCCACTACACTTCAACTACTACTCAATATCTAGGTCTTCAACAACTACTCAATATCTAGGTCTTCGGGGGCTTGGGATATTCCACTGCCAAAGGGAGCACGTCCTCGGGTACAAGAACGATGGCCATACTCTCTTCCACAGGAGCTTGTTCCGGTTGCTTCGCCACATTCTTCTCCTCTTCCCCGTCTGACGGAATGGTCAGTGGGTCCTCAACGGTATCCCCGACTTCGTGCCCGCCTGCCTTCCTCTGCTTCAACATCTCGAGTCTTGCTAACTCCATCAGACGCAACGACCGGCGCCTCTTCTTCCCTGCGCTTGCTCTCTTTGGACCCATGACAAGAATGGCGTGGTAGGGAAGGATGGAAGACACAAAGTCTGTGAGAGTTCTTATATACACAAGAATGTGACCCATACAAGGAAAGAAAATCACAGGGAAATTAGGAAATATTCCACAAATCCATGAAGTTTCCATCTAGCAATATTTCCTTCTAGGATCCCATGTACCAAGTTTTCAGCAGAGTGCCAAGCTATTACTCCCTAGCTACCTCAGCCATTCTCACTACCGAGGGAGTGGGGGGCTGGTGACAGGGTAATTGGGTACCCGACCTAGAACCACTGGCAAGACCCAAAAGCAAGACAACGGACGTTCAACTAGCCGTTCAACACTTCACTCCTCAGCATCAATGCTCAACGGCTCCTCAGCTCCTCAGCATTGATGCCCAACGGTTCAGCTCCTCAACATTAATGCTCAACGGCTCCTCAGCTCCTTGGCATTAACGCTCCATTACTGAGCTGAGGAAGATAAAAAGGCTCACAACACTCTTTACTAGACAAAACACACACTGAACTAAACATTGTACTCAAACATTGTATCAACATTACATTCAAATAATATACCCGGTAACACATTATTACCGTCAGCCACAAAGAAGAAGGCAATGCAATTGCCTTCTTTTCACTTTTTTTTTTTTTACTACTATACACTTTTATATATTAATTAATTAGAGATGTAAACACAATTAATTTTTTTAATATATGTGATTATAAGATCTTCAAAGCAATTAAAGAATTGATATGGTTTGATAAGCAGCCTTAGTAATTCTATATTTAACTAGAACACAACCCTTCCAATTTTTAATATTTTGAATTTATTTTTTAAAATTTTGTTTTATTAAATATTATTTAATACTACTACTAGTAGTAGTAGTTGAATTATTTTAATAAATATTAGGGATACGGGTCAAATAGACCCTTAAACTATATGTCAAAATGCAATTAACCCCTTAAACTAAGAAAAGTTCCAATTAGCCCCTTTAAGTTCTATTTTTATGCAATTAAGTTAATTAAAAGGTTGCCTATAGATAACTGGTAATTTTTTTTTAAAAAAAAATTAAAACTTAAAATTTAAAAATCATAATTTATTTTAAAAAATAAAAAAACAACAACAACAACTGGACGAAGAAGCCAGGAGGCTTCTTTATCCAACTGGACGGAGAAACCAGCCTTGGCTTCTCCGTCCAACTGGATTGGACGGAGAGGCCTGCCTGGCTTCTCCGTCCGGAGAGTCGACCAGATTGCCGGCTTCTCCTTTGAGGAGAAGCCTGCAATCTTCTATTTGTTTTTTTTTTCTTTAAATTTATTTATTTATTTTTATTTTTCCTTTCAAAAAAATTATTTATTTATTTATTTAAAGTTTATTTTAAAATTATAATTTTACTTGTTATTACATGGAATTTACCTACAAAATAAGTTAATTGCACAACTTTAATAAGTTATGGGTTAAATTGCATGAAATTGAAGAGATAAAGGGGTTATTTGGAGCTTTTTTTTAGTTTAAGGGGTTAATTGCACTTTGGCTTATAGTTTAAGGGCCTATTTGACCCTTATCCCTAAATATTATTTTTTGAAGAATTATCCCTAAATATTATTATTCACCTAATTACCATTAATTGACAAGAGTATGTTCCGACCACTCCCCTCTCCTCATAGAATTTGGGGACATGAACATACCGCAGAGGAGCTACAATTTCCAGTTTCAAGCTGCTTGGAGTAGGCATCCGGAGTTCCAGAATACGGTTGATCAAAGCTGGGACAACACCAAACCAGTCCGGGATAACCTCGCGAATACGCGTACCTGCTGCATGGACTGGAGCAGAACAGAATTCGGAAGCATTGAAAGGCGAAAACAGAGATTATTGGATCGCATTGAGGGTGTCCAAAGGAGTATGGATAACCGACCGCACAACGGTCTTCTAAAGCTTGAAAGGAAACTTCGAGGGGAGCTGGAGGAAGTCCTCCACCAAGAAGAGCTCAAGTGGTTTCAAAAATCCAAAGAAGATTGGATTCTCTCCGGGGACCTCAACAACAGATTCTACCACGCGGCGACGATGGTTCGCCGAAATAAAGGGAAAATCCATGGTCTCAGAAATAGCAACGATGAGTGGGCCCATGACTCAGAGCAACTGGAAAACATGCTCCAGGATTATTACAAAGCTCTGTATGCAAGGGAGGAGGTGGTGGTCGACACCACCGAGATTAACGGTCTTTTTCCCAGAATCGAAGAAAGCAAGTGGAACATTATAAATAGGGGCGTTGATGGGTGTCGAAACCAACAAATAATAAATACTTACTCTTATGAATTGCACTAGCGATGAGTAAGGTCGTACCCACAGAGATTGGTTAGACTTATTTTTAGCAATAGATTTAATAAATAATGAGATGGGAATAGAAACTTAAATAGCAACAATAAAATGGAAAATAATACTCCGTATCAAATAGCAAATAATTATTAAATAAATGTCAGTGGAAACTAGTATCCAACCCATGGCATAATATCAGTTTAATTCTAACAAGACAGATATTGATATGCAAGCCAAACTAACTTAACTCTTTACTAGATTGGTTATGGTTATTAACAAGCTCTAACAACCTGTCTTTCCTTACTTCGTCGGTAATCAAAACAAGCTCTTTAATTACTTCCCTAGCTAATAAACAACCCTAAACAAGCTCTTAGGATTTAATTTACTAACATCGTTAATAGAATTAGAAAGACTACCAATCCTAGCCAACAAACTCACAAGCTCGGTTCATTTAAGCTAGACTATATATCTTCATAACACAAACTGAAAATCAGTTATAATCAAATTGTGCTATTTGCTACCAACATCAGAACACTTAGCTTAAACAATTACGGATTCAAGGTTCTAACTAGCAATTTAATAACTTGACAATTGAACAATGGGCCCTATTGCAACAATTAACCAAGCAATAATTTAAATAAATATAACAGAAGATATATAGATAATAAAGTGCAAAGAATAATTTAGGCTAAATAAAGCTTACTTGTCTTGTAGAATCAAACTTCAATAATCCTCGAGTTGGAAAAATAAGAACTCAACAGGACATCGTAGAAAGTGTTTACAATGTAAATGAAATTGTTTCATGAATAACTTGATATTTTGTACTGAAAAGACATCATCCTATTTATACTAATTTAGGCTAAATTCTGGTTGTTCATAAGAGTAGATTGCGGAAGGAATCTTTGGACAGCAACCGTTTGCATGTCGCACCGTTTGAATTGTTCTTCGCAGTCGTAGTCTTCGCAATTCGCACGTCCGCAGCTCGTCCACATCATTCTCCAATTCTGCTGTCTACGTACTTAGAAAACACAAAAAATAAAAACAAAAACAAAAACAAAACTAAAAACCTAATGAAATAAAGGATAAAACTTTGGGCTGTTGATTTCATCAAACAAAAATAATTAAAATTATTAAATTGGGCCAACTAATTATAAACAATACAAAGTAAAATATATAATTAGCTCCAATAATTAATTGAGGCCAAATCTTATTAATAATAAAAATAGTTAAAATAGTCATTAAGTCTAATTATTCACATAATTATCATATTAGTATAAAATATAAAATAAGACTTAAAATAAATATAATGTAAAATAAATAAAACTAATTTATTATAAGAATTAATCTAAATTAAATATAAAAAATAGTGCTTATCAGGCGTTACCAAAGAAGAGGTCAAAGATGTTGTAATGACGATGGCTCCGCTTAAAGCGCCGAGACCAGACGGCTTTCACGCCATGTTTTATCATAAGTGCTGGCATATAACTGGTGATTGCATGCACAAGTTGGTTGAATGGTTTTACGCTGAAGGTAAACTCCCGGATGATCTTAACGAGACTAACCTGGTCCTTATACCTAAAGTGGAGAATGCGAAAAGAATCTCTCAACTACGGCCCATCAGCTTGAGCAACGTCACATACAAAATGGTTACCAAAGTCATGACCAACAGACTTAAGCTTATTATGCCAGACCTCGTGTGCCCAAACCAGAGTAGCTTCGTCGCAGATAGGCAAATTACGGATAATATCGTAATCTACCAAGAACTCTTGCACTCCATCAGGATAAACAAAGGCCGAAAGGGGTATATGGTTTTAAAGATCGACCTAGAAAAAGCCTACAATAGGCTGGATTGGAGGTTTATCCGATCCACTCTCAAAGAATCTGGTTTCAACAATAGCTGGATTAGGAACATTATGCACTACGTTGAAACCGCTAATATGTCGATCCTTTGGGAAGGGAAAAATCTTGAAAGGTTCAAACCCGAAAGAGGACTAAGACAGGGTGATTCTATCTTGTCGTTCTTGTTCGTTTTGCGTATCGAGCGTCTTGGTCACATTATCTCCAAAGCTGTGTCACAAGGACGATGGAAAGGGATCAAAGCATCCAAAAATCGACCTACTATATCCCATCTCTTCTTTGTAGATGACATGGTCCTGTTCGCGGAAGCGGATGAGGATCACATACATGTCATCATGGATTGCCTTGAAGAGTTCTGTAAGTATTCGGGGCAAAAAATCAATAAACTTAAATCTAACATCTTCTTTTCCAAGAAGGTTTGCAAGGAAAATGCGGAGGCACTGGCAAAGGTGGCGGGCATCCCAATGACCACAGATTTGGGAAGCTACCTCGGAGTCCCCTCCCTCCATGGCAGAGTGACTAAGGATCACTGTAAAACCATAATAGATCGGGTGCAGAGTAGATTGGAAGGCTGGAAGACTCGTTTTCTCAGCCTAGCAGGGAGGCAAGTTCTAGTCCAATCCATTCTCAACGCAATCCCATACTATGCAATGCAGACTATGCTTCTCCCGAAAGGCGTTTGTGACGCAATTGACAAGAGCCAAGGAGCTTCCTCTGTGGAGAAGATGGAACGAAAAGGAAAACCGACCTGGTTAACTGGAACACAATCACGACACCTAAAGAAGCAGGAGGGCTTGGAATTAAGTCCATGCGCAACATGAACAGGGCACTCCTCACTAAGCTGGGATGGCGGGTTCTAAAGGAGAAAAACAATACTTGGGCTCGCGTCATTACATGCAAGTATATGAAGATAGGAGCACACATCGCAAACATTAAGAGGAAAAAGAGTGACTCCAACGTTTGGAAAGGGATCTGTGAGGTAGCTCAAGTATTGGAGAATGGAGTGACAAGGACGGTTAGAAATGGAAGGGACACCTCCTTCTGGAAGGACCGTTGGATAGGCAAAGAACCCCTGCGTGACTACCTAATCGGACCGCTCAACAAAAATGATGAGAATATGCAAGTGGCTGAGTTTTGGAATGCAAGGGACACGTGGGATTGGAACAAGATTGACGTGGCACTGCACCCCGATAAGCGAAGTGAAGTAGCTGCCAAAGTAGTCCTGAATAACGCGGAAAAGGAAGACAGATTGGGTTGGGGACATACCAACAACAATGTTTTCACTACCAAATCGGCATATGGAATGGTCTCGCACCAGCAGAGCAATGAGACCAAAGAAGGATGGATGGACATTTTGAGACTAAGGGTACCAAATAGAATCCGCTCCTTCCTTTGGCTGGTCAAACCTGGATGAATCATGTGCAATGCGGAAAGAAAGAAAAGAGGTTTCACGTCGGACGAACGATGAGCCATTTGTGGTGCGGAGAGCGAGGACGTAGAGCACACGATCAGGAGTTGCCCTGCTGCGGAGGCAGTGTGGAAAGGCATCAACATCGTAGAGAATTCAGGTACGTCCATTCCCGTGTCTTTTGACAATTGGCTAACCACTAATTTGGCAAGAACTAAGGGTGGACAGAGACGCAAGCAAAGGAACGCGAGGTTCGCGATCACAACTTGGTGGATATGGAAGTGGCAAAATAGCTTCGTGTTTAACGGGGAGGAAAGAGACGTGAGGGACAAAGTTGCATGGCTGTAAACCCAATTCAAGGAAATTGAAGCAGCATTAGAACGAGGAGATGGACCATCACGTAGGCAGCAAAGACCCACCAGAAGGAATCAACCATGGAAACCACCAGGGGAGGGTTGGATCAAAGTCAACACGGATGGATGCGTGAACAAGTTTAAACATGCTACGTGTGGTGGGATCTTCCGTAACACTGATGCAGATTTCCTAGGCGCCTTCTCCAAGAGCATTGGCATGTGCACACCGCTAGAAGTTGAGCTGTGGGGAATTCTCATCGGGCTACAGGAAGCGTGGGGTCGAGGCCACAGAAAAGTGGAGCTTGAAACGGACTGCGCGATATCAGTCAACCTCATCAATGGAAGTAAGGGCGGTGATGGACCTACTGGAAATCTCATTGAGTTGTGCAAAGACATGAAGAGCAGGAATTGGGAAGTCAAGCTTAGACAGATTCCCAGTGATCAAAATAAAGTAGCAGCCACTTTAGCTAAAGGGGCTCGCAATCATACGGAGGCCTTCAACTGGTCTGTTGAGCCGCCTAGGGAGATTGAGAGAGTTCTGTGTGATGATGAGCTCGGTCTCTTGGGACCATCTAACATTGTACGGATCAGCTAATGGTCTAGGATTTTATCTTCCCTTCACCCAAAAAAAAAAACAAAAATAATTGATAAGCCTCCGAGATACCCATAAATCAAGTGCATATTAGGGTGTTTTGTCACGTTTCTAGCATCCTTACATGATGAATTATGATCATAAATGCTTTAAATTTACTAACCAACACACAAAAGCTACTTTTAGCCTAAAGGAGGTGAAACAGGAGTCCCGGGAGCCAATAGGAGCAAAAGTTGAGCTTAAAGAACGAACCAGGCAGGATCGGAGCCCCGGAGGACCCAAGAGGATTGCCACACGCGTGTGAGTATGCGTGGAAACGATCCAATAGCCTCCCACGCACGCTCACACGCGTGTGGGCCGGCGTGGAGACTACAATGCGCGGAAATTCACTAGGGTTGCTTTTCAGAGACTATTTAAACCCCTTTGATAGATTTTCAGAAAAAAAAAGACTTTTGCTATTCCATTTTTTAGAACTTCTCTTTTCATTTTTATAGATTACTTTAGGAGTAGTTTAGATAAATTTCCATTATAGAAGACAACAAGCTTGGATTGGAGGATTACTTCATTCTAGGTGATCTCTATTACATTTCTATTATATTTTGTTATCTTGTTCTTGGATTAAATTAGCTTTTGTCTTGAATTTCATATCATGAGTGGCTAGTTTAATCTAGGGATTTGGATTGTGTGAAGATATGTTGCTAGTGTGATGCTCTTATATCTATTTTTGGATCTAAATGCTTAGATTGTTGGGTTATCTATTCTTGTCTATTGATTGTTGTTTTGATGAGATCTTGTTTGATTTGGCCAATCTAGATGAGAGATTGAACTCTTGACTCTTTCATGTCTTTGACTAGAGTTTGGATTGAAGCTTTGTAACAATCATAGATTCTATGGACTTCTTAAGAATATTAGAATAGTGTGTAGCTTAAGTGTTTGATAAAATTCCTCTTAGAGCTTTGGATGCTTGAAGGCATTCCTAAGTCAAAGAAGCCTTAGTACACAAAGGTGGAAAAGGACTAAGAACACACACTCTTGAATAGCCAACATCTTTGTATTGTTTTTCCATTACCTTAGACACACCAATATGCAACATAGATGAACACTATCCAATCCCTATCTTTTTACATAATTTTCAATCTCTTTTACTTTACTATCTTCTAGCACTCAAACCAAATCTTATGAACTCCTTTCACTCACAAATCGCCACTCACCACACTCGAATCCCTTGCATGACTCAATCAAATAACACCCGAACACTTGACACACCTCCACGTCCTTCCTTCGAGACCGACACTCGGGGAGTCACCGACTTTCCGTTTTAACACACACATATCTTTTGACACCTCAACCCTACACAAAACACTCCAACATCAATAATAAATACCACAACTAAAAGTAATATCAGTAAATTGTAATAAAATTATAATAATCATAACAATAACAATAAGGTAGGAAGGTAAGGTCCAAAATAGCACAAAAATGGAGTGGTTTCTGGTTAGTAATGTATTATTATGATTTATAAAGGGATAGGAGGGCTAAGAATGGTATACAAATAACTATGGTGAAAGTGCATTAATATTGCATGTCATATTCATCAAAAAAAGATTTGGTGGCCTCTGATCTAAAGTTAAAGACATAGGCATAGGCATGTGCAAAGGACATAGTAGGATTACTGTGAAAGCAAGCAGATCACACAAAAAAACTAATAGAGTTAGAATCCTTTGGAGATTTTTTTATTTTTATTTTTATTTTATGAAGAAACCTTTGGAGAATTGAAACACAAATTTTTGAATGTTAAACCAAATCTTTTTCCGAAATTAATTAAATACTATAAATTAAAACACATGGCATAGTAAAATTGTTGATGGCAGGAATGAGAGGAACCCAACATGCATATGTATGATGTACTTCATTTCCACATTGATAGCTATATATATATAACACCATCCCTCAAATGATGTCAAATCTACACAATTATTGCTATGTCTCTGATAATAAATACTTACTAGTTGGTTTCTTTCAAGTACTATATTTTGTGTCATGCCCTACACCTACTTTCCACAAACTATATCCCAAATTGTTCACACTTCACACTGCATGGGTGCTTTAATCTATTTCTCTCTACTGCGCTATCCTCTAGCTTGTCACATGCGTGCCCTGCCCTGCCTTATCTACCCAAACCAAGCATATATACATACAACACCAACCCCATATATATCTCTTACTTTGATTTTCACTGTAGGCTAGGGTAAGGTCCAAAATTGTTTTAAAATAATTTCTGAATTTTTCTTTCCCCAGTTGCAACTGAGTGACTGACCAACTACATGTCACACTTTTTTGTTTTGTTTTGTTTTGTTTTTTTTTTATTTAATGAGATTTCTCTACATATTGTTGGGACAAGATATATAAAGCAAGATTGAAATTTTATGTACGTAGATTCTGACCAACTACATGTCACTCTCCAGTCATGTTATTTTTTTCACAAGGTTTGTGGAAAATAAAATTCACCCCTTTGCAAATAATTCATTTTCCTCAACTTTGAGAAATTCATTATTTGAATAAAAAATGTTTTCCATCCTACCAAACAACATAAAACAACATTTTACTCCATTTTTAGAAAAACATTTTTTCCATGAAAAGTGTTTTTCATCTAACCAAACACCCCATTGAAAATATTTTCCAACCAACCAATGAAAAATGTCTCTTCAATATTTTTTTAAAAAAAATTATTTTCCACCCACAAAACAATGAAAATAATCTTCCTGATAATTTTTTTTCCATAAAATTTCAATTTCATTTTCACTCATATATTTTCGCGATCCAATCATGGCCTTAAAGTTGGAACAATTTATTTTTAAATTGGAAGGAGTTTTATTGAAGTTGACGTATGAACGGAAAATGCATGCAATTGCTTTTCCTGTACAATTTATTTTTACAGCTAACTGAGATCCCATCCCCACTCCAGTCTCCATCCTCCCTCAAAGCCATCTAAATCTGTCATCTAGTGACCCAAAAAGATGGTGAAATATCTGTGACCCAATTTTTAAAGGATTTCTTTACTCCCTCCATCCCCCCCTCTCTCTCTCTATATATAAGTTAATGCTTCCATAATAGTTGTGGAGGATAGACAATTGGAGTAAGCTCATCGAAAGGCTAGGCTACTCGCTTGCTAGCTCTTCCTAATCTTGCCTTGCAAAACTAGTGGAGCTCTTGAAGCTATGGGTTGTTGTGATTTCTTATCATGCAATGGTGTTTCTTCTTCTTGCAGTGATCACAATGGAGAATGAGCGAGAAGAGGCACGGGAATTGTGGGTGTTACAATTTTCTTATCTTCTCGAACTGTAGATAAATTGATGACTAAGTCTTTATAGCTCAATTTTTAAGAAGTCTTAGCTTCTTAGAGATTTTAAGAGACATAGAAAAAAAAAACCATTAAAACACCCTTTTATTTATTAGAAATTCAAGCAGAGAACTACATTCAACATCGTCATTTAGAGATACTTCTTTTTGCCCTTGCCCTTGCCCTTGATCTTCCTGGTGTTGGCAGTGGATTGAAGACTTGGCCCAACACTTCCAGGAGTACTAGGGGGAGAAACCTCTCTTGCACTGAGCGCCAGATCCTCATAGAAATGATACCATTCCCAAGTGTCGCTATCACTTGTGTGACTTGAGGAAGCACGAGGACAATATCCATGCTCCTCCAGTTGGTACATAGGATAGTTTTCATTGTCGCTATCACTTGTGCGAATTGCGGGAGCATGAGGACAATATCCAGGTCCCTCCTGTTGGTATAGTGGATCATTTTCGTTGATAGAAGATGGAGGTAACTGATCCTCTGATCTTCTTCTCCATCAGGCTGATCTAACATATATATACCTATGATAGTTCTAACCGAACTCAGCACTATTCGCGATGACAGGTGATTGCATGGCCTGTTGGGGAGGATGCATTTGTTGCTGTGGAGTAGGTGATGGAGTTTTCTCGTCATCGTCTGAATCTTCATATCTGAAAGCGGGATACTTCGCCTTATCTTCGTCGGCCTCCGAAGAAACATCCATAGGGTACATAGGATCATCTCCGGGGTAATGACCCCCATGATGTTCTTGATAGATTTGCATTTCTTCTTTTTTTTTCGTTCTCCCGAATACGTCTAAAGAACCTTAGGCGGTATTGCTTTGCTATTCGGGAGAACCTTAGGCGGTATTGCTTTGCTGTTTCCTTACACTTAGTCCAATCCGTTCTCAACGCAATCCCATCCTATGCAATGCAAACTATGCTTCTCCCGAAAGGCGTTTGTGACGCAATTGACAAGAGCGCAAGGAGCCTGGTTAACTGGAACACAATCACGACACCTAAAGAAGCAGGAGGGCTTGGAATTAAGTCCATGCGCAACATGAACAGGGCACTCCTCACTAAGCTGGGATGGCGGGTTCTAAAGGAGAAAAACAATACTTGGGATCACGTCATTACATGCAAGTATATGAAGACAGGAGCACACATCGCAAACATTAAGAGGAAAAGGAGTGACTCCAACGTTTGGAAAGGGATCTGTGAGGGAGCTCAAGTATTGGAGAATGGAGTGACAATGACGGTTAGAAATGGAAGGGACACCTCCTTCTGGAATGACCGCTGGATAGGCAAAGAACCCCTGCGTGACTACCTAATCGGACCGCTCAACAAAAATGATGAGAATATGCGAGTGGCTGAGTTTTGGAATGCAAGGGACACATGGGATTGGAACAAGATTGACGTGGCACTGCACCCCGATAAGCGAAGTGAAGTAGCTGCCATAGTAGTCTTGAATAACGTGGACAAGGAGGACAGATTGGGTTGGGGACATACCAACAACAATGTTTTCACTACCAAATCGGCATATGGAATGGTCTCGCACCAGCAAAGCAATGAGACCAAAGAAGGATGGATGGACATTTGGAGACAAAATCCGCTCCTTCATTTGGCTGGTCAAACCTAGATGAATCATGTGCAATGTGGAAAGAAAGAAAAGAGGTTTCACGCCGGACGAACGATGTGCCATTTGTGGTGCGGAGAGCGAGGACGTAAAACACACGATCAGGAGTTGCCCGGCTGCGGAGGCAGTGTGGAAAGGCATCAACATCGTAGAGAATTCAAGTACGTCCATTCCCGTGTTTTTTGACAATTGGCTAACCACTAATTTGGTAGGAACTAAGGGTGGACAGAGACGCAAGCAAAGGAGCACGAGGTTCGCGATCACAACTTGGTGGATATGGAAGTGGCGAAATAGCTTCGTGTTTAACCGGGAAGAAAGAGACGTGAAGGACAAAGTTGCGTGGCTGCAAACCCAATTCAAAGAAATTGAAGCAACATTTGAACGAGGAGATGGACCATCACGAAGGCAGCAAAGAGGCACCGAAGGAATCAACCATGGAAACCACTAGAGGAGGGTTGGATCAAAGTCAACACGGATGGATGCGTAAACAAGTTTAAACATGCTACGTGTGGTGGGATCTACCGTAACACTGATGCAGATTTCCTAGGCGCCTTCTCCAAGAGCATTGGCATGTGCACACAGCTGGAAGCAGAGCTGTGGGGAATTCTCACCGGGCTACAAGAAGCATGGGATCGAGGCTACAGAAAAGTGGAGCTTGAAACGGACTCTACGATGGCAGCCAACCTCATCAATAGAAGTGAGGGCGGTGATGGACCTACTGGAAATCTCATTGAGTTATGCAAAGACATGAAGAGTAGGAACTGGGAAGTCAAGCTTAGACAAATTCCCAGTGATCAAAATAAAGCAGCAACCACTTTAGCTAAAGGGTCTCGCGATCATACGGAGGCCTTCTACTGGTCTGTTGAACCGCCTAGGGAGATTGAGAGAGTTCTGCGTGAGGATGAGCTCGGTCTCTTAAGACCGTCTAACATTGTACGGATCAGCTAATGGTCTAGGATTTTATCCTCCCTTCACCCAAAAAAAAAAAACAAAAATAATAAATACTACAAATAAAAATAATATCAGTAAATTGTAATAAAATTATAATAATCATAACAATAACAATAAGGTAGGAATGTAAGGTCCAAAATAGCACAAAAATGGAGTGGTTACTGGTTAGTAATGTATTATTATGATTTATGAAGGGATAGGAGAGCTAAGAATGGCATACAAATAACTATGGTGAAAGTGCATTAATATTACATGTCATATTCATCAAAAAACGTTTGGTGGCATCTGATCTAAAGTTAAAGACATAGGCATAGGCAAGTGCAAAGGACATAGTAGGATTATTATGAAAGCAAGCAGATCACACAAAAAACTAATAGAGTTAGAATCCTTTGGAGATTTTTTTATTTTTATTTTTATTTTGTGAAGAAACCTTTGGGGAATTGAAGCACAAATTTTGAATGTTAAACCAAATCTTTTTCCTAAATTAATTAAATACTATAAATTAAAACACATGGCATAGTAAAATTGTAGATGTCAAATTGTTGATAGCAACCTTTGGAGAATTGAAGCACAAATTTTGAATCTTAAACCAAATCTTTTTCCTAAATTAATTAAATACTATAAATTAAAACACATGGCATAGTAAAATTGGTTATGGCAGGAATGAGAGGAACCCAGCATGCATATGTATGATGTACTTCATTTCCACATTGATAGCAATATATATATATAGCAATATATATATATATATATATATATATATATATATATATATATATATAACTCCATCCCTCAAATGATGTCAAATCTACACGATTATTGTTATGTCTCTGATAATAAATACTTACTAGTTGGTTTCTTTCAAGTACTATATTTTGTGTCATGCCCTACACCTACTTTCCACAAACTATATCCCAAATTGTTCACACTTCACACTGCATGGGTGCTCTAATCTCTTTCTGTCTGCTGCGCTATCCTCTAGCTTGTTACATGCGTGCCCTGCCCTGCCTTATCTACCCAAACCAAGCATATATACATACAACACCAACCCCATATATCTCTCTTACTTTGATTTTCACTGTAGGCTAGGGTAAGGTCCAAAATAGTTTTAAAATAATTTCTGAATTTTTCTTTCCCCAGTTGCAACTAAGTGACTAACCAACTACATGTCACTCTTTTTTGTTTTGTTTTGTTTTTTTTTTTATTTAATGAGATTTCTCTACATAATGTTGGGACCAGATATATAAAGCAAGATTCAAATTTTATGTACGTTGATTCTGATCAACTACATGTCACTCTTCAGTCATGTTATTTTTTTTCACAAGTCTTGTGGAAAATTAAACTCACCCCTTTGCAAATAATTGATTTTCCTCAACTTTGAGAAATTCATTTTTTAAATTAAAAATGTTTTCCATCCTACTAAACAATATTTTACTCCATGTTTAGAAAACCTTTTTCCATGAAAAGTGTTTTTCATCCAACCAAACACGCCATTGAAAATGTTTTCCAACCAACAAATAAAAAATGTCGCTTCAAATTTTTTTTAAAAAAAAATATCTTCCACCCACCAAACAATGAAAATAATCTTCCTGATAATTTATTTTCCATAAAATTTCAATTTCATTTTCACTCATATATTTTTCGCGATCCAATCTTGGCCTTAAAGTTGGATCAATTTATTTTTAAATTGGAAGGAGTTTTATTGAAGTTGATGTATGAACGGAAAATGCATGCAATTGCTTTTCCCGTACAACTTATTTTTACAGCTAAATGGGATCCCATCCCCACTCCAGTCTCCATCCTCCCTCAAAGCTATCCAAAGATCATAGGCGGCGAACTTTTTTTTTAAAGGATCAATTGATCTTGATTACTAATTACTAATTTGAGTTGAATTTTGTGTGCTCGTTTATTATGTATGGTCGTTTATGATTTGTGTTGAAGATCTTATATTAAATTTAGTCTTTTTCAATAATTACTTCACATCATTTGCTTTCCAGTGCACATTTGTGCCTTCTAATGCATATGGTTGAAAATCGCACGTGAAGAATTTTTTTTCCTAAAAAGCAGTTGATCTAAGGTTAAAATTTAGCTGTATATTTCACCTGAGGTCTTCTTTGAACCAGAGCCGCCTAAGCATATATATAGGGAGGAGTATGTAGTGGTGTCCCTCACGAGTCACTACTTTCCCTTTTGCATTAGGGATTTGAGGTTATTAGGAGAAGACCGAAGAGAGGTAATAGCAAAACAAAATGTGGCCATAAACAAAGTGCACCTCTTAAAATGTCTTGCATAGTAGAGTAAAAGGCGAAAACACATTACAAAATCAATAAACCATTTCATGCACGTATACATTTTCTTTCAGTTTCATGTATTCATTTCAATTTTCAGAGGATGTGGAAATGCATGAGATACGTGGCTGCCCAGATCCTATATGTATAACAAGTAACACATGGAATGAAATTCCCATAGAATTGGATCAAGAGGAGTACTACATACCACCCAGAGTGAAGGAGACATACCTATATATGGAAGCAGGACCGGATTTTAGGGCGTGCAAGATGTGCACAACACAGGGTTCCAAAATTTTGGGGCCCCTAGTCCAGCCCTGACCCAATAGTTAGTATATGTATTTGTGATTATATTAACTCAAAATTAGGTTTTAATGACTGATCTAAATTCTACTATGTATTATTTTAAAAAAAAAAATTACTCCGTAATATTCATGCGAATCACTTTTCTTCCATTAACAGTTTATTTATACTTTGATAGGGCTTCACTTATTTACTAGCACAGGGCCATGCAAATAAAAAAAACCGGCCCAGTATGGAAGGCATGCATATCATGCATGAATCAACCCTTGAACAGCCTCTTATCAATTGAATCCTGCAAATGTATATAGTGTTGAAGCCTTTTCCCTATCAACAGATCAAAATAGAGGATGCAAAGTTTATTATGGATAGATAGAATTAACCATGTTCTTTCTTTAATTTACACTATTTCTCTCCCGGCCTCCTCATCCTGATCTCATTGAATTGGCATATATCATCCAATCTTCCAACTTTGATATACATATTGTATAGTAATAGTAATATATAAGCAAGGGCCAGAGCTTTCCGGCTCAAGCTGCATTAATGCTTCAGCTGCTGACTCCAGATTATTATGCACTCTGCAATTAAGCACCCAATAATGCCCCTAAGACCAGTAGATGAACATATCAATGAATTAACACTTAAGTCTAGTTGTGCTTGAATTATTTGTGCTTGCATAGCATCTTTCTAACACTTAAGTCTAGTTGTTTGCTCATAAGTCTAGCTTGGCATATTAACCACTGCCCCTTGGATAATACAATAGGCATCAAAGTAACTCAAATGGGAAACTATATAGTGAGTAGTTTCTGTGTCGTCTAATATCCATATGTCTGAACATTTCAATAGAGTAATTATTAGTGTTGGTAACATATGTATACTTGCACTGATGGTGTTATCTTGCTACAAGCTCGAAGTTGAGCGTTAAGCCTGAGGCTAAGGTGTTTGTTGAAACACTGGCAACAGTGGACGAACTAGAATTGTTTGATTTTCAAATATGATTCTCTTCATATTGTTGAAATGCAATTAGGACTATATCAATTTAATTATGTAACTTTTATTTATAAATTTATCTAAATATATACATGTTATGGATCGGAATATATTAATCATACAAACTTTTAATTTTAAGTTTGTACACTATGAAAATACATACCTCACAAAATATGTGACAAGTCCAATTATATTATTATATTAAATTCATGATAACATAATTCCTTCCATACATCACATGGGTAAAACACTTAGATAAATAATAAATAAATATATATATTTTAAAGTGAGAACATATTTTTACATAAACAATTAAATAGTAATAATATCTAAATATTAATTTTATATGTTGTTTTTTATTTCTTCAAAATAATAACGACATAATTAGTATATTGTATGAATTTAAAACAATTAGATCATAAATATTGTCTGTTAAGACCTTGGGGTTCAGAAACACCCGGTTGTACTCCTAGGCCATATTGACGAGAAAGTAGAGTAGTACTCAAAACAAGACTATAAATGTTGTCCGATAGATTTTCAAATTAAGGTTGCTAAGATTTGTTTAATACGGAGTATATTGATGATAATATTAATAGACAGAATTAAAATGTTTAATTATATTATTATTATGAATACTGTTAGATTTTAAATAAAATATTTAATTATATAATTATGTATTTTTTGGAAAATGACCTAAAAATATTAAGATATTTTTCTGAAAAGCAACCAAACACCGGAAAAATGATTTTTTTTTAAATGACTCATTTTCTAGAAAATATTTTTCAAAAGTCATTTTTCTTATTTCCAAACACACACTTACAACATGTTTGGTTCATGGAATAAATTTTAAGGGAATAGGAATACTATTCCATAGGAAATGGAATAAGGCAGGAATAGAATAGAAATTGTATTATATTGTTTAGTTCGCTAAAGGAATAGACTTTAGAAATGTAATTTCAGTGTTTGGTTGGTTCAAGAAATAAAAATGAAATGTATTTAAAAGATACAAATACCCCAATACAAAAATGTATTAATGTATTATTATTATTATGATATATATATATATATATATGACGGTAAATATCTTACCGAAGTATAATTGTGTATTAATTCATAAAGACAATGTTCAGTACAAGAAGTGTTTTGTATACAAGAGTACATGAGTTTTGTCTGTCAGGAAAACGGGGCCCCCCAACTTGTTACATGAGCTCCCTTTTATACTAACGACTACAGTAATGACGACCACAATAATGAGCAACGGTGCTTCTCAAAAGTGGTCGCTTCCTCAATAAATGTTGTCCTTGTGTAACGGGTGGCTGTTTGTCTGTCTTCGAGTCAGTGCTTGTGATTCGGGTCGGGTGCCGCTTGCCCAATTATCTTGTCACCAGCCCCCTACTCCCCAGTCTGCGAGCGTAGTCGAGTCAACTAGGGAGTAGTAAAACTGCAAAGTGAGATGAACAAGAATTTTTTTTAAAAGGCCAACGTGGCGGCCGAGGTAAGGCCTTGGCAAAAAGTGGCGGAGGCCGAGCCTCGGCCAAACGTGGTCGAGGCAGAGTGGTTGAGGTCGGCTAAGAGTGGCCTCGGCCACGCCTCGGCCAAAAGTGGCCGAGGTTGGCAATGGCCAAGAGTTACCAAGGTCGGCCTCGGCCAAGAGTGGCACAGGCATGGCCTCAACCTAATTCCAATTTTTTTGGCGTTTTGTGTGCGAGCTCACTTCGACCGGCCGTAGGCCCAGTCATAGGTCTACTCTCCCGTCAGGTAGCTAGCGAGATCGGATCTCATGTCTGCCCAAAGGGACTAGAGTGTGGTGTTTTCAAAACCAAGCATTCGGCTTGACCCAAAAAAACACCCTCCCGTCAGGTAGCTAGTGAGATCGGATCTCGTGCCGGCCCTAAGAGAATAGAGAGTGGTGTTTTCGTAACAAAGCCTTAAGCATTACCCAGAAAACACCCTCCCGTAAGGTAGCTAGCG